>NC_091830.1:23443469-23598469 GCF_038994185.2 Dermacentor albipictus | reverse complement strand
CTAATGTCTTTCGATGTCGTGAACACCGATTCTCAGACCTTGCTGATGGTGTAAGCTTTATTCATTGCAGCCGCTGGCATTCATCGGAGCCATTGCACTCGAAAACCGCTTCGCTTCAACTTGCGAAACTCTTTATGTTGTGTATTCAAGCACAATCACGCGCCATGGTTGCTCAGTGGCTATGGTGTTGGGCTGCTGAGCACGAGGTCGCGGAATCGAATCCCGGCCACGGCGGCCGCCTTTCGATGGGGGCGAACTGCGAAAACACCGGTGTACTCATATTTAGGCGCACGTTAAAGAACCCAAGGGGGTCGAAATTTATGGAGTCAGCCACTACGGCGTGTCTCATAATCACAAAGTGGTTTTGGCACGTAAAACCGCATAATTTAATTTTAATGCAAGCACAATATGCACCAAAGCATGGTTCCAGTTCATTGACTCCGTAGTCAACTGTTTCTGGAGTTGGTAGGTGTCGGCCTCTTTTCCAACGCAATGACAGGACCCAGTGGACGATGCATGCGAAAAACAAAACGCTGTCTGCAGAATGTTTCCTCCACAATGAGACCATTGGAGAATGACGTTGGTAAACGCACCCCTGAGGCATCGGAGGTTACAGAATACGTGACACGTACGTGACGAGGAAAGAGATTGGGAAGTTGGTTTTTTTTTCATAGCGAAATGGAAACCATAGTGACGACCGTGTTACGGAGACAAGGACAATTTCTCTTACCTTTGCCATATCGCAGGCTCTCTTGTGTCCCATTCCTTCGTCTCGTCCGTCTGTACCGCATTCAAGCTGGAAATAGCAACGCATAATATAGTAAACGCTCAGTTCTACGAAGGTCAGTTTATTGAACATTTCAGAATAACGAACTGTTGAGAGCAAATCCGGCGGTTTTCCTATGTATTCGGTGCAAAAAATCTTTCCGCTAAATAAATTTCTCAATAGCGAATATTTCAGTTTAATGAACTTGATCAGTGGACTCGGGCTCATCTTTGAAATCAGTCGAAAGAAATTTAGCGCTCTGCAGCACTGGCGTAGCCTATGCTCGCCATCCCCAAATCGCCCTTCCATCGGCGTAACGCCAGCTACAATGAGAAAATGCTGGCATAAATCCATAAAAAAAATTAAATTATGGGGTTTTACGTGCCAAAACCACTTTCTGATTATGAGGCACGCCGTAGTGGAGGACTCCGGAAATTTCGACTACCTGGGGTTCTTTAACGTGCACCTAAATCTAAGTACACGGGTGTTTTCGCATTTCGCCCCCATCGAAATTCGGCCGCCGTGGCCGGGATTCGGTCCCGCGACCTCGTGCTCAGCAGCCCAACACCATAGCCACTGAGCAACCACGGTGGGTTGGCATAAATCCTGCCTTTCCCCCATGTGTGATGAAAGTGAGCAAGAGGAACAGCGCAATGAGGTGATCGGTACCGGCATGTGGACAGAAGTCTGTCACTAGCTTGATGTTGAGAGCAACACTTCGTTTGAAGACTGTGTGCAGTGTGGGAGTGAGCTTGCTACCTGTCCTGAACCATCAGATCTGGAAACTGCTTCCAGTGTTCGTCCCAAAGGAGAAAAGGGTGAAGAGGAGGATGCCATCGCAGAGGCAGATTCAAATCCTGTATCTCTAGCCGACGCTGTAGCATGCCATAAAAAGTTGCGAGACTTCGTGTCTCAGCAACAAGCTGCGCCAGCTAAAGTGCACAAAACAGACTCTCTGGACAGCTTGGCTACTTCTTGCGCTTTAGGAACACCAGTGCAGCTGAAAATATAATTTTTTTTTTCAAACTGAGATAGGAAGCAACGTAACTATTACGCACTCCGTATGTATTGATTTTCACAACTCCATAAGTTACATATCGCACTTTTGACTCGATGTCTGCCGTGCCCTATGCAGTTTCATATTCTAGTGAATATTCAGTTTATCGAACTGTTTCATGGGGTCCCCTTGAAGCTTACCCAATGAGAGTTCACCGTTAAGTAATTGGTAATTAATCCATCCAGTTAACCTAATGAAGCAGGGGAAGGTAAAACGCCTCTCCATGCTTGCAAGTCGGCTTGTAGCATCACTCAGAAAATTAGAGCGGCCGCTCGCCACACAAATGCGGATGCATGTCGCCGCTACTTGGCCGTATCACGGCAAACTCGATTCCAGCGCCGTGTTACAACACTGACCGACGCGCGGCGCCAACCAACTGAGAAAATGCGATCGGTTTCGCTTCTCTTATGTCAGAATATTACGTAGATTGGTCGCTGCGGAGAGACGTATGTGCTGATAACGTTTCCGCTGCGTCATTTCTCTTCGTTCGACAGGGAGAAGTAAATATGATAAATGAAGAAAGTGATGACAAAGATTGCCTCTCTTGTTGTGACGCCACTGTTTGTCGGGCGGGGAACGACCCGCTCGGCAAACAGTGCGTCTGCATCCGCGCGCTTGTCGTCAGTGTTGATCTATGAAAGCGGACCTTGAGTAAACGACTACTGCAGAAGTTGCCGCGCACCATCGTGCAATGAAGTTGTGGCGAAGCCTCTCGCGAACCGTACCACAATTTTCACGGGTAGTAGCGTGCGTATCGTCCTGCGGTTTCAGGACCCGATTGCAGGCCTGTCTGCACTTTATCCAATTGAGAGAATCCGATCCGCGCTCGTGGAATGTACTTCCTGGAGTCCAAAACTTTTTGTTGCGATAGACATTATGTGGACGCTCGAGGTGCGGTAATGCTGTCGCCGATAGCGTCGTGGTCATCGCGCTGTCCACTTATACAAGAAGCATGCGCTTCTCCTGTTCCCTTCTCCTGTCCGGTTCACATGCCGCCGACAGAAGGCATCGCAGGTGAAGGCGACAAAGGGACTACTTCGGTTTTTGAAAGAGACGGGATTGGACAAGCGGCTGTCAGAGTGATGTCACGTACCATCAGATTGATGGACTCCAACGGACGATGTGTGTGTGCTGTGCTATGTGCTCTCTCTCCCTCTCCCCTTTCCCTATCTTTAATCTCCCCCATCCCTCTCCCATGTGTAGGGTAGCAAACCAGTTAATCTAAACTGGTTAACCTCCCTGCCTTTCCTTCTCCACTTTTTCCTTCCTTCCTTCCTTCCTTCCTGTTCAGGGTGTTAGAGGGTCTCCGAGAGATGCGGAGTGTGTTTAGCGGCAAAAGCGGGGAGGCAAGGTGGACGCAGCCTCAACGTTCCGCTCAATGGCCTCCGTAGCGTCGCCAGGGCAGCGTTCGGCCTTCCGCTGCCGGTGCGAGAGCTCTGCGCATGCGCCAAAGCAGGCTAGCGTTCCTACTGAGAGCCTGAGTGTGTCCGTTCCGCCCTCAGCGGAACGGACAGGGAACGCGAAGTTAACCTTACGCAATATTAAGGCGTAAGTCTTTAGTGGCTCATGAGTGTCCGGGTGCATTTCGTGGTGGACGCAGGAACGCCGTGATCACCGGCGAGGGGAGCAAGGAGAGAGAGAGAGAGAGAAGGAGATTCTTGATGATGGGAAGGAAAGGTTGGGGTAAAGTGCAGCGCAGTAACTGTCTCTCAGCAGAGGACACCTCAACCGCGCTGCACAGGTGGTAGGGAATGAAAGCAGGGGGAGAGAAAGAGCACCAGAAACAGCAGCCAATAGCGTTGTGCGAGTGGGCGCGTGGGAGAGCGCGGACATGCGCGTTGGGGTGCGCGCACGTCGGCGACAAACCTTGCAGCCATATGGCTGTGATTGCATCACATGCTCGCGGCCACGGCGGCGTCCGTTCGCAGAACAGTTCAGACAACAGCAACAGAGGCAGTCATAGACAGGCTTTCGCCTATCACACTTTAGCTCAGCAAAGTGCTCATAGAGTTTTTGTTTCACTTGACGCTGACCGACGCTGACCGACGCTGACGTTTTCCCGTCGGTCTCATCCCGGGCACCATCGATGTGCGGCTGCAGAAGCGCCACTGGCGGAGTTCCTCGCGCACCGCGCCGGCAGTGTGAGACGCCTGGTAGCTGGCAGGGTGATGTTCCTTCTCCGCAGCAGGAGCTGCCTCGCGTGCTGCGTCCGGTTACGTGGCACCCCGCGTATACAGTTAGAATGCCGTACGAGAAGTTCAAGCGGAACGCTTAAACCTCGCTACACCTATTTCAGTGCTGTTCCCTTCGGGCTAATTAGCCGAATGTTTCGCTTAGTTTAAGCACTCGTTTACGCCCCAACACTATGAACGCATTCGCGGTTGGTAGACTAGTGGTATGGCCATCTTGCCATGAGCCCTAGGTCGTAAGTTTGATTATCGGCCACGTTGCCCGCTTTCTGACGTTAGCAGAACGCTAAAAAAAAGAAGGAGAGAGAAGAACAAAGGAAAAGCTCCTGCACTTAGGTTTATACGCACGCTTAACAATGTCAGGCAGCCAAATAAATTCAGCGCACGCTTTTTCTCGATTACATCTCAGTTTGTGTTTCGTTGAACTCGTCGACAGCATTCCCTCCTGTAGCGACACCCCTGCGGCGCGCTTCACTGTATGCGCGCTCACGTTAGCTGATACGCAATGTATACGCGGTCGTAAAATCTTTTTTTTTTGGTTTTGAGACATTTCATTCTTCGTCCTTCGCGGTATAAAAAATGCTGCGCGAATGTCGACTCACCGTATTTCCCTTTCCCATGACATTCCTCACGCACATCTTGCGTGAAGATGGACTCCATTATTATTTCTTGCGTGACTTGCTACTTCTCGCAAAATTAGTGCAGTACCGTTTCTAGGCCTCATATCACTGCAGAAAAGAATTCGTCTCTTTAGGAACGATGACTGGCTGCCTCTGTACTGTGTCACTCAATGAAACCATGAACCTCAATATATATATATATATATATATATAGTCATATAATGAGAAGCCAACAAACACTGACACCAAGTACAACATCCAACAACCAATTAGCTACCGTACAACCAATTGAGCTACCGCGGCGGCGTTTCCCCATCCACTTTCTTGGGTATTTATGTGTACTAGTAGAACCATGCATTTCACCTATGTCATGTCATGTCATGTATGTCATGTCATGTATGTCATGTCATGTCATGTTTTTCATGCAATTTCCCCTATGTTGTACTTGGTGTCAGTGTTTGTTGGCTTCTCATTATATGACTAATAATTATCGGGTCCCTTGGTTAACCCCCTTTCTTCTCGTTTATTACTTAACGAGGGTCTCGAATCCGGCAACATTGATGCCTTCAGGTAGCATATGTGGGTTTATTGACCAGTTGCCTTCACCCGAAAAGATCACGTTCTCGTGACGCCTGCGGCAAAAAAGACGTTCCACGTCCGCCGCCAAGGTCTGTGTGTGGGGGCGCTGGCTAACACTCCCAGGGTTCTACTAGTACACATAAATACCCAAGAAAGTGGATGGGGAAACGCCGCCGCGGTAGCTCAATTGGTAGAGCATCGCACGCGACATGCGAAGGTTGTGGGTTCGGTTCCCACCTGCGGCAAGTTGTTTTTTCATCCACTTTAATTTCCATTAATTTATCATTACTTTATTTCATTTATTAAGCACATGCAATTTCCCCTATGTTGTACTTTGTGTCAGTGTTTGTTGGCTTCTAATTATGTGACTAATAATTATCGGGTCCCTTGGTTAACCCCCTTTCTTCTCGTTTACATATATTATATATATATATATATATATATATATATATATATATATATATATATATATATATGCGAGAGGAAAGGGGGTTAACCGAGGGACATATATTACATATATTATATATATATATATATATATATATATATATATATATATATATGTATATATATATATATATATATATATATATGCGAGAGGAAAGGGGGTTAACCGAGGGACCCGATATTTATTAGTCATATAATGAGAAGCCAACAAACACTGACACCAAGTACAACATAGGGGAAATTGCATGTGCTTAATAAATGAAATAAAGTAATGATAAATTAATGGAAATTAAAGTGGATGAAAAAACAACTTGCCGCAGGTGGGAACCGAACCCACAACCTTCGCATGTCGCGTGCGATGCTCTACCAATTGAGCTACCGCGGCGGCGTTTCCCCATCGACTTTCTTGGGTATTTATGTGTACTAGTAGAACCCTGGGAGTGTTACCCAGTGCCCCCACTCACAGACCATGGCGGCGGACGTGGAACGTCTTTTTTGCCGCAGGCGTCACGAGAACGTGATCTTTACAGGTGAAGGCAATTGGTCAATAAACCCACATATGCTACCTGAAGGCATCAATGTTGCCGGATTCGAGACCCTCGTTAAGTAATAAGCGAGAGGAAAGGGGGTTAACCGAGGGACCCGATATTTATTAGTCATATAATGAGAAGCCAACAAACACTGACACCAAGTACAACATAGGGGAAATTGCATGTGCTTAATAAATGAAATAAAGTAATGATAAATTAATGGAAATTAAAGTGGATGAAAAAACAACTTGCCGCAGGTGGGAACCGAACCCACAACCTTCGCATGTCGCATGCGATGCTCTACCAATTGAGCTACCGCGGCGGCGTTTCCCCATCGACTTTCTTGGGTATTTATGTGTACTAGTAGAACCCTGGGAGTGTTAGCCAGTGCCCCCACTCACAGACCATGGCGGCGGACGTGGAACGTCTTTTTTGCCGCAGGCGTCACGAGAACGTGATCTTTACAGGTGAAGGCAATTGGTCAATAAACCCACATATGCTACCTGAAGGCATCAATGTTGCCGGATTCGAGACCCTCGTTATGTAATAAGCGAGAGGAAAGGGGGTTAACCGAGGGACCCGATATTTATTAGTCATATAATGAGAAGCCAACAAACACTGACACCAAGTACAACATAGGGGAAATTGCATGTGCTTAATAAATGAAATAAAGTAATGATAAATTAATGGAAATTAAAGTGGATGAAAAAACAACTTGCCGCAGGTGGGAACCGAACCCACAACCTTCGCATGTCGCGTGCGATGCTCTACCAATTGAGCTACCGCGGCGGCGTTTCCCCATCGACTTTCTTGGGTATTTATGTGTACTAGTAGAACCCTGGGAGTGTTAGCCAGTGCCCCCACTCACAGACCATGGCGGCGGACGTGGAACGTCTTTTTTGCCGCAGGCGTCACGAGAACGTGATCTTTACAGGTGAAGGCAATTGGTCAATAAACCCACATATGCTACC
The DNA here is from genome assembly GCF_038994185.2 of Dermacentor albipictus. Lineage (NCBI taxonomy): Eukaryota > Metazoa > Arthropoda > Arachnida > Ixodida > Ixodidae > Dermacentor > Dermacentor albipictus. The sequence continues at coordinate 23,591,310 of NC_091830.1, read as the reverse complement.
TGAAGGCATCAATGTTGCCGGATTCGAGACCCTCGTTATGTAATAAGCGAGAGGAAAGGGGGTTAACCGAGGGACCCGATATTTATTAGTCATATAATGAGAAGCCAACAAACACTGACACCAAGTACAACATAGGGGAAATTGCATGTGCTTAATAAATGAAATAAAGTAATGATAAATTAATGGAAATTAAAGTGGATGAAAAAACAACTTGCCGCAGGTGGGAACCGAACCCACAACCTTCGCATGTCGCGTGCGATGCTCTACCAATTGAGCTACCGCGGCGGCGTCAGTGTTTGTTGGCTTCTCATTATATGACTATATATATATATATATATATATATATACATATATATATATATATATATATATATATATATATATATATATATATATATATATATATATATATATATATATACATATATATATATATATATTGTACTTGGCACTGACTTGGCACTACTTGTAGCGCCAAGTCCACTTTCTACTAATGTCCTCTTTCTCCTACTAATACTACCTTCAACTTTCTATACTACTAGTGGAACACTTCTCCCTCCCTCCTCCCTTCTCTCACACTTTCAGCGCTCCTCTACAACGCATCAATACACCAACTTGCCCAACAAAGCATCTTGCGAAATCTGCGAGTTGTCGAGCTCATCGACTATAAATTCTAAAAAAATGTTACTCTTAAGGGCTTTTCCTTGACGCAAGCGCAAAGCCCTGACTTTTGGTCTATGATTTTTTTTATTGCTCTTGACAGCGAGCTCTTAAGCCACACGTGTCGTGAGAAAATACACAGTTGAAAACTGCGTAATAATTCTGACCACTTCGGGCGAATATAAATTTCTGGCTAGAGAATTGGAGAGCGACAGCTCTGAAAGCTTATTTAATGCACTTTTGCTGTCGCCTGTCGCAGCTGTCATAAACTTGCCCCGAAAAGTAGTCATAGAAGAAAACCTCATTGTTCCTCGCCAACCATTTCATGTTACCCGTTAAGCGGGAGGGTGTTAGCCGGGGAACAACCAAACACCCATTATACACTCACGAAGGTATAAACTCTTTTTAGGGTGTACATACCGCGCTACAGCGAGAGTCTGCGTGGCACCTAACTGCCTCAGCACCCCGTCACACGAAACGGGAGTGTTCGATATTAAATATTTTCTTTCCTGACGCTATTAAAATGCGGAATGAATTACCGAATGATGTGGTACAAAAAAATGCTATGAGTGATTTTGAGGTTGGCCTTGACAAGTATTTCGCTCACACTGTATAGCTTATATTTGTCCTTGCATGTAGCTGTGCGTTCTTTTAGAGCGCAGCTCTTTGGCGTCCGTTCCTGGGTTTCGCGTCGGCGTTGTCGTCGGCCTCGTAACCAGCTCCGCCCCCCTTTCATCCCCCCAGCGCTAGCAGCGACCGACTGATACCGCTGGATGCCGCTGACGCCGCTAGAGAGTCAAGATAACGTGACTGCATAGAACACCGTCGCCACCATGCAGAAAGAGGAGGAAAGGGTCCCCCCCCCCCCTGGTTCTTAGCGCTGCGGAAGCGAGGGTATCATATTGTTTGTGTCGGCATCGGCGGCGTTGTCCCTGAAACCAACTCCGCAGCTGGGGTTGACTCACTATCGGCGTCAGCGGCATCAGTCAGTCGCTGCTATCTCTTCCCTCCTCCCTTTATCGTGTTGTCCGCTTGCTGCACGCGCTTCTGCCCCCATCGTTTGCCGCTGGGTGTACACGCCGCTCCCCTCCCACCCCTTCCTGCGAGTCTCCGGTTGTCAAAGCGCCGGCTCGAACTTTGAAGTTGGCGAACTGTGCGCCGCAAAGTTGCCCAACGGCTTGCTGGTAGTAGCTGCCTACTTCGCCCCTACCGCACTCACGAAAGACGTCGTGCACTTCCTGCAACTCGCATTAACCGTCCATCGATCCACACCGATGTTAGTAGTGGGGGACTTTAATGTTGACATAAAGACAAACAGCAATTTCCTAACAGTTATGCGGGAGAACATCCCGTTCCTCTCGCTCGTAACGCGTCCCACGGCTGTGACAACCTCGCGAGGCACTTGTATAGATCTCGTCTTTGAGAATCAAGCATTGGTGTACCAAGTCGAACATATATCAGTCTATTTCTCCGACCACAAAGCTTCCTTCATGACTGTCAAGAACTGTTAGTGGAGTCTTTGTTAAAGGAATACGTGTGAAAAATAAAAAAAAAATTTCTGTGATAGCGCATGCATGTGTTGCTCGATTTCTTTGCCTCAATCTATCGAAAAGGTGAAACAGCTTATTTGCTGCGCTCAAATTTCGCATTAGGAAGTAACGTAATCGTCGGTAATTTTTTTCTACAAATGTTCTATGTATTACAAATGTTCTACTACAAATGATCTTCAATATTTGTTCTATCTATTACTGACCCTCCCTGTAACGACCCTCAAGTGAGGGTTAACAGTATGACTAAATAAATAAAAAATAAATATCGCTGGTCCATTTCTCGTAAGAAGACCCCCCCTTACCCCAGATCTTTTTCTGATAAACTATTCTCCACGACGTTGTACTTTCCATAAATCAGCGCGTTATGCTCTCCCAGCTTACGGTCAAAGTCTAGATTACTACGTATCATTAGAAAAATATTAATTGGGCGGCTCATTTCAGCGGATTTGAAATGCCAGTTTTCCAAGCCACGTTTAAACGAACGCATCCAACGTTCGTTTGGACGAGGTTTGTTAGGATGAAATTTGGGCTCCACGAATCCGGGAATTGGAAGCAGGCAGCTTTTATGGCCTTCTTTGTTTTTCTGTGTCTCTACCGAGCAAGTATTTATAATTCGCAGAATAAAAAACAATAACGTATCGCTATTGCCCTGGAAAGGTTTTTTTTTTTTCGATTGCCAACGCATACCGGTCTCTGCGTTACGGCAAAGCGTGATACCGGAACAAGAGATGCAAGTTTTATCAAGGCCGGAGTGCACTTCAATAAAACCGGCAGCAATGTCAGCGTTACGGGGCAAGCAAGACGCGTTTCCAAGCGCAGTGAGAACGCGGCCTTGGGGCGTAAAATGACGCCTCCAGGCATTGCGATACGCCGGTCGCTGTGGCGGTTGCGGTTTTAACGGTCGCTCGGTATGTAACTCCGAACGATTGCATTTCCAGAAGCAATTAATGCGAAGTCGGCGGCCACAATTTTTTCGCTGCTCCTTCCAGCCAAAAATAGCAAAAACCAAAAAGCAAATAAAAGAAGAAGAAATTAAACTGAGGGCTGTGGTCCGCATCTGCCTAATTTAGCCTTGAAGACGCCGATGATGACCCGCAAGAAACGATGACATTAGCGTTTTGATTGCTATACGCATTTCACTATTAGAAGTGCACTTTTTTTTTTCGCAGAAATTATGTGTCCTTTCAAGTCTTTTGTTCTTTTCTTGAATGACGTACACGTTACAGTTCCTCGCATGAATTTTTGTATTTTGTGCAGTAAACAATTTTCAAGAAGTGTTTGCTTCGTTATCACCGTGCTGTTCTCGACCATTTTCTTAAGTGCTCTTCAGGCGGCGACTCGTCTATTAATTTTATCTGCTAACGTGACTGGTATCTAAGCATTGCTACACGGAGCGCTATTCGTTGATTAAAAGCTTGATTCCTGTATTTCCACTGACCCAAGTGCATTATTTTTTTTTCTGTGCACGCTACAATGTTTTTGAGGGAAAGCGGGAAGAGCGCAGGTTTCATGTCATGTTTTGTATTTCGCCCAGCGATATACGTCGGAGAACGACTTCAGATAACGTTAAATGCCTGCAGGTTCGGCGCCGTTCCCAGTTTTGATCTTTCCAGCCGAAGCACCCTCGTTCGACAATGAACTGAATAAAGGTATTGACCCGTATTCTAAATGTTCGGCGCTCAGCCGCTCGTGATTACTTGCACAAGTGCACACGAAAACACTCACACCCTAACCCCCCTACCCCACCACCACACGCCGACTACCTCTCTCCCTCCCTCTCTCCCTCTCTCTCTCTCTCTCTCTCGCAGACACACGTGCATGTAGGTAAGAACCGACAATGCATTTGTTTCGTGTTCGTCCCACCTGCGACCTCGTGCTTATTGCCTATGTGAGAATTCACCAGCTAGTGCAGCAATAAGCCCTACAAAATCACTAAAGCCGGTAAAGGCCGCCTAACTGTGCCTGATTTGCATACACGAGTCGTTGCGCGCGCATTCGGGCGATTGCTTTTCGTGCGGCACCCTGGGTGCGTCGGCGCAGTTTCTACACCGAAACTTTACATATTTCTCAAGAAAGGTACGGGGAAAAAAAAGCCCTATTTCGGAAGCACCGAAGTGGCTTATGGAAGTCGTCCCAGCAGGTAAGGTCGATGAGGATGGGTTTAAAACGGCACCAAGTTCGCAACTGCGAAGACTGCTCTAAAGTTAAGAAAATTTCGTGCAGTTTGTTAAACAGTGAAAGCCCTTCCCTTCAATGATCTGTCGTCACCGAGCTAAAGTTGTATTCTTCAGCACAGTTCAGTGGCGGATGTCTTCCTCAGCCAAGGCGCCAAGTGTTTTTGCTCTCGCGCAAACAACACTTAATCGACCAAGCTCGCCCAGGAATGCTAGACACGCGCTCCACGTTTATTCCAGTCGACACCCTTTTCTTTGAAGAGCGGGGAAAAAGAAATAAACGCACACGTACAAAAGAAAAAGGTGCTAACGGGAAAGTTATCTAACCCTGGCAGTCCGCCCTGCCATCCCAAAAGCATTATCTTCGTCCCATCGTATCCTTCACCGCGCAACCTCCGCGTTCTGCAGTTTTCGCCGTAATACTTTTTTTTCCCCTCGACGCGTTCGTTAGTTTCCGCGTTTAATGACCCGCCGCTGAGCTCTGGAGAGGATCTGCGCTTTTCCCAGCGTTCGTGTAAATAATGACGCCCATTCTTCACATCCACGCCACTAACGAACCGGAACGGCTGGGTACTGCGCCGTATGGGCCTGAGTTAAAACAGAGAGAGAGAAAAGAAAACGCTGACAGAGGAAGCTTGCTATATGTACAGGCTTCGTTATATGTTTCTTAGTTTTCCAGTGCTTGAGAGACAAGGCAGGAAACTTGCGTCAGCGCCTACATATAGCACTTTTATAAGGATGTGCTTGCAGTGGTTGTGTATATATATATATATATAAACGAAAAGAGAGGGGGTTAACCGATGGTCCCGATTTTTATTAGGCTTCTTATGATATATATACAGCTTCACGTATAGGCGGGAAATGCTGGTATTTATTTTCCACTTAACGAAATGGAGACGGAGCTCCACACCTAATTGCAAGATACGTGGAAAGACATTGCACACTTTCGAATTTTATGTGGAACGCTGTTACACTTAGGTGCGAGAGAAGTCACGCCGAATTTCATTTGAAGCATGCCAACACAGGCAAGAGGGTTCAGACGAGAAAGTTGCAGGGCAAACGCTTCACTCGCTAGTGAGATTCTCATTCAGAAAGTAGTATAGTATGTACACGTCACGTGACAATCACGCATGTGCGGCACGATGAACACGTGACCGGGCCGTTGCGAGCGACGACAACTTCTTGCTCGCCTTTGCCGGACCCGAAAATTCGCCAGAGAGGGGAAATCTGGGGAACATCTTACTGGAGATTCCTGATTCTACATGTGCCTTTGCCTAGGTAGTACGGAGGATGACGTGCTTTGCATCCCGTTCAACGGCGGCCTAAACTTGCGCTCAAACGAGAGCATAGCAGCCGATACAACGTCTGCATTGGCGAAGCGCCACTGTTTTGTCTCCAGTGATTGGTCCGCCTTTCGGGGCGGCCGTCACAAAAGCTTTGTGTCTGTGCAAACGATGCTAACTACGCCATTGACTGGTAGCATTTTATCCATTTGTTCAGCTAGCGTAGGTTTAGCTAGCGTTTGAATGTCAACAACATTTCAATTTCCGGCTTGCAAGAGCCTCGTTACAGATGTAATGGGCGTTTGTAAGCTACATTTTGTTTGAACACATGAACACGTAAGATACTGTAAGGTACTTTACGTGACAAGCTCAGTTTACAGCTATTTTACTTGTTTTCTTTATTTTTTCTCTTCAGCAACTCGAACATTCTATCAGAAATCTTTTATGGCGTAATTAATGCATCCCCCAAACCTAGCAACAATGTTACGCGAGAAAAGTGTAAGTATTATGCGACAAAATGCAGTACTGATTTCAACTATGGCTGCTTTCAGTGCCAGTCTAATTCGAACTCGCTTTAAGTCAGGTTAAAAGCTATTAAAATGTAGTAGTCATGGGATAAACCACATTAAAGATATTTGCTGTGTAAAAACAAAAAAAAACCTTTTTCAAACAGTGTGGTTATATAGGGCCGTCGATCGCCAGAAACGTTAAAATTTTGTAATCGCAGAACCACATTGTTTCGGAATGACGCTCCAGGGGCTCCAGTTCTTTACATGTTTTGGGGTACGGATTCATCACTACACTCACAAACTCCCTCACACAAAGCACAAGGCCTGGCTGCCATTGGCAGAGCCGCTACGAGAATCACACACCACTCGATGATGGCAAGTACCACCCACCCAATAAGGCCGGGTGTGTCTTGCGAAAATCGCGTTCGCATACAACTTGTCAGCAAGTCGGTAAGAGAAGTTTAAACCTTGTCTGTATGAGCCGCCATCAAATGCATCTCGAGCATCAATCCTCACTGCGATCTGCGGCTACCGGAGTTTTCGTAGTCAGAGGGGTCTTGCGTGAACCACACTCTCTCAGTAATTTTATTTATTTATTTATTTCCAATACTGTGAGCCCTGCCGGGCTGTTACAGGATGGGAATACAGAGCACAAAGTTCACGCAAAGAATGCAGTCAAACTTTCTTCAAAACAGTCAACCCGGTTATTGCTCGGAAACACACAAGAATTCAAGTTATTCCACTCAACAATTGTCTTGACAATGAAAGAGTGCTTAAAGACATCAACTCTTGGCACATAAGGCATTATAGCGTAATTGTGGTTAGTTCGTGGTGAAAGCCTTAACGGAACCATAAGACGGAATCATGAATTCCGTCTTATCCATGAGCCACCCGTCCACCCTAGACCTGAGCTACACGTGTCCAAGGTAGTTGAACAAGGCGAGGTCTGCGGCCATGTTGGCGTCGTCAATGACATGCGCCTTTAATAGTTGAAGACGAAACCCTTAACAATGTCCTCATTGTGTGCATCGTCATGAGCATGGAACGAGCCGATCAGTGAGCTAGTCCTTCGGGATGCAGGACCTGCCGGTTTGATTACGTCTTACCTTAGTCCCCCTGCATGTAAAGCACCTTATGGAGTTACTTTTCGTTGAAAGGTTCAATTTCAAATGTTTCCGAAGCTCGAACGACTGAACGCTGGCGTTTGTGTCCATCTTGACTATTGTGCGCACGTTGGGACAGTACTTGGTTGTCCAGCGCATGCCATGAACAAACTTGTGGGCAGTGGAAAAGAAGAAGTCGTTATACGAAAGCTCCACCACGTCTCCCGTGGCGTATGCCTCGAACTTGGTCCAGAGTTCCACCAGGGGGTTATCCTGCTCACCAACAAAGACGCCCGTCCACTTGAAGGAGGTCCTGGCCGCATCTTCGAAAAAAAAAAGTGGCGCGTAAGTGGGCCCAATGCTGACAGGTCCGTGGTACCGAGTGAACGAAGGAGACAGTGTCCAGAGGTTTCCCGCGGAACTGACGGACCGCCCAGCCTACGACATGCCATCGCTCACCGGCCTCTTGGCCATAGAGAGAATCGACCCGTTGTGGGCAGAACTTGCGTGGCCCGGCTCGTCACTTCTGACGTCACGATTTGCGTCTCTTCTTCCTGCGCAAACAACTCGATGCTCAGCAGGGTCGATGCTGTCATGACGAGGAATGCTATCTTGTGAGATGACACTGAAAGCGCTACTCCCATGATGTTATGCCTCGGCACAGCTGGGAACCTCGACACTCTCGTATCTTTTCGTTTTGCTTTACTGATGGCACGTACCCGCTATGGGGTATGCGCCATGGGAACTGGGGGAACGAAACGAAGCAAAGTGAGCATGTCGAAGTTCTGAGTAGTGAGGAGTCGACTCAGCAAGAGAGTAGATTCTGGCACGTGGCCACGTTTGTAGGTTCATCACATGCCTATTGTCCTTGTATTTTACGCGCATATCGTGGCCTATATGTATGTATGTATGTATGTATGTATGTATGTATGTATGTATGTATGTATGTATGTATGTATGTATGTATGTATGTATGTATGTATGTATGTATGTATGTATGTATGTATGTATGTATGTATGTATGTATGTATGTATGTATGTATGTATGTATGTATGTATGTATGTATGTATGTATGTATGTATGTATGTATGTATGTATGTATGTATGTATGTATGTATGTATGTATGTATGTATGTATGTATGTATGTATGTATGTATGTATGTATGTATGTATGTATGTATTATTATTATGTATTATGTATTATTATGTATGTATTATGTACGTACGTACATACGTATGTATGTATGTATGTATGTATGTATGTATGTAGGTACGTACGTATACATACATACATACATACGTATGTACGTACATACGTATACGTACGTATGTACGCATACCTGTGTACGTACGTACGCACGTATGCTGTTTTGCAATGGTTTCCCAACAACCTAGAGGACTAGTCCGTGGTCGAATGGGCAGCGCATCGGGCTACTGTACTAAAGGAACATGGTTCGAAACCAAGCTGGTCTCACGTTTGGGTCACTAAGTATTTGGCAATGTGTACGTAGGTACCGCTCTTCAAGGAACGTCTCTTATGCCGGCATTGGTCACTATAGATGCAGGACCAGGTTGTTACTGCTGTTTTACAAAGCTCTTTGATGCCGATTTAGAGCACTGTGTATGTGCCACTTGGTCTATGCTGGTCTTCAATGAACCTCTTTGATGCCCGCTTGTGTCAGAGGGAATTCGCCAGAGGCCTTTTGCACCCTTTAATAAACGCCTTTCACACCAACTTCGGTAACTAGTTATATGTCACTGGGAATGTCGCGCTCTACAATTACAAAAAAAAGATAATTCAAATTTATCTGACGCAGGCGGAATCAAAGCCACGTCACACTGGTTCCTCAATGACTGCAACCCGATGCTTATGATTGATAAATGACGGTCAGGAAAACTACCAGCAGCAGACAGAAGCAAATGCTAGCAAAGGAGAACATGCACTTGTGCTGTAGCACTGGTTCAGCACTAAAACATAGATGCGCGTAATATGAAGTTACCGATAATTCATAGGCTTCCCATTTTGAAACTTGGCTGTGATCGTTCTTTTTATCGGTTTGTGCAGCATGCGAGCTACAACGTCCAAGAATACTGGAAAAGCAAGTTCTGCGTCTGTGTTTTGGTCTGACAAGATTTGTGGCTAATAATGTGCTTTCTCAGGAGGCACGAATTATTCCGCGTGATTCCAGATTCAAAGGGACACTCAAGGAAAACATTAAGTAAACGTGGACTATCAAAACACCTTTCCAGAAACCTCGAGGTGCTCGTTTCGGGCCAAGACTTAGTTTGAGAGGAAATCGTGATTGAAGAGTCAGCATACCTCTAGCACAATTCAAGTCGCCCGCCCCCGAGGGGAGGGAGTGGTTACGCTGGATACGCCATCACCGCCCTTTACTATCGTCGGTGACTAAAATGGCGCCCGACAGATGGCGCTACGGTTTGTGTAGAAACTGAGCTAGGACAGCGCATTGGATTCGCCGCTGCTGCTGCTCTTGGTCAAGTGACGTGGACTGTTCGGGTATACCGCGACATCACATGGACGTGGAATTCTCTGCCGCGGTACGTTTGTGCGAGTTTAGTTAGTCTGCAAAACCAGAGCCGCACTACGCGATAACGAAACTACTGAAATGCGAGAGCTCGTGTGGCGCCGGGTCGAGTGAAAAGGAAACCTCTTGACCGCCCGCGTCGTTGTCAAGGGTAACGTCGATGAGTTCTTTATATCTCAACATGGAACAGAGCTGGACGAGTATCATATTCTTCCTTCTTATAGTGCCATGAAATAATGTTCCTAATACTAGAAATTGAGTACTAGTGACCGAATTAAAATGAGGAATGCTTACGTCATCGGTCTAGTACTTGAATGACTCGGGCAAGCAACAAATCGTGTGCTGCATTTACCTCAGTTTCTCGGTTAGTAAAGCTTTGCTCGCGATAATAATGATGCCTTAGGCGTTTTCGAACATTGATTTATTATTTAGCTTGACTTTATGTTTGCCTTTGGAGTCACTTCCATCAAATTACTATCTTAACTTTCCTGAAACTTTACGATGAACCTCTATCCTGTTTGCAAACGGTTTTCATCACTTCTTCCGATTAATTTTTCAGTACACGTTGGAGGCGTTATCGTCAGCCTCGGGTTATTTTTGCTCAGGCGCTGTTATCAAAACTTCAAGTTAGTCTACCATATCTGCTTTCTCCAAGAGCAAATTTGTTGAAGGGTAAATTGATTTTCGATGAGCACCCAAAACTAGAAGCCTATACTTGAATGTCTGCTTCAAGATCGTATTGGTCACTTTCCTGTACATTTCTTTATTTCTGTGGACGCTACTCAAAGTTTAGAGAAGGCAACAACTGGTATTTTTTCCAATCAGCTTAACTGGCCTTCCTGTTCTCCTTCTGATTACACCCCCAATATTTTTTTGCAGGGGTACTGGCCCTTATCGTCACCATCAGAAAATTAGGTGCTCAAAAATTTAAAGTAATAATTTTGGCAGATGCGCTTGTCCATCCCCATTTCACTTCTAACAATCGGTCGCACCTGCTCAATATGTTTTTATACTTGTTTCAGACCGTTTGTCTCAAGACTGCTTTCTCTGGGTGCCCGAACACGGTGGAATCTTTTTAAATGAAACCGCTGACTCGCTCGCATCGTCGCCACTAATGCGACCAGTTTTATATGTTCTTCCTCATTTTCTTCTATAACAGTATCCCGATTTAAACACCTTTTATTTCTAAAGTGTAATCAATAATGCCTGCTTTCCTCTGATCATTTTCGACATGTAAAATTTTCTTGCAGCACGAGCAAATGTCTTTTATGACAATGCTGGGTGACGTTACCAAGATTCTGTTGTAGAGTTCCGCACCTAAATATTTAGTTTCATCTAGTTTCAGCTAGTTCATCTATAACTAACCTCTGCTGTTTTGTAAACAACCGTGAACTATAAACCATTTCTTTCTTTCTTGCCACCCGTACCTCCTCAGAATGTTTCCCATATTTCCTACTGACAATCTGGGTTTGGCACTAAAAACACCAAACATATTGTCATTTGGTGCCTGTCAGTTAAGCACATATCAAGGGTTTATAGTGACTGTTGGAGGATAAGTTCACTGTAGAGTTAGGAAGTCTAGGCTGCTAGCGATCCGACCATGGTCTCCGTTATTGTTTTTGCATGTCGGTGATAGGGCGTTCAAAAAATTGTGGTGCGCTTCAGTTGTCTAATGCTTCGTTTTTGACTGTTTGCTTTTTACCTCACTTTTTTTTGTTGGAGCACTTTCGATTATCTCGACTGTGGCCAATCCCGCTCATGTATCTGTGCCATGTCTTGAGACACCTGATGCCCTTAATTGCAATGCTGGCTCAACCATCATGCTTCAGCAGACACTAGCGTCCTCTGGGAGCCTATAGTGACTTTTGTAGGGAAGCTCTAAACAACTCAAACACTGACTTGGCCACCACGTTCTCCTGACACTGGCAGGCTGCATTGGAAAAGATGCTGCTTGGAAAAAGGCAAGCGCTAGGCTAAAACAGTCAATTGCCTTCCCTTGATAAAGTGTTCTAAATGAAACATGCAATGCTGAAATGCTCTTTATCTCTTCTCCTTCCCCTATCAACAAACGATATACTAAATGAGTGAAGTAGGTTGAGGGGAGGGGGGTTGCGCTCATGAAACGCTAAGAGTACGCAAGTGGTTGTTGGTAGAACTCAGAACGACACTTTTTGGACACTGGTGGAAACTGATTGTCTGGCCATTCATCGCAACTGGCTACATGAAATAAAGAAAAATACTACTATTGCCGCCAGTGGAACAAAAGCAGCAACCGAGCCGCGCCCTAACGCTAGATGGCTGGCCCAATCTCACAGAGAAATCAAATTGCAATATTAACATCTGCAGCAGTAATGGCATAAGAGCGTTTGTCCCTATCAGTGCTTTTCATACTGATCGACGCCACCACGTTTTTTCTGCATCAAGTGCGGCAGTTACCACGAATACTCGACCTGACCGCCTTCTATCGGAAGTCAAAACCATGCTGTCGATAGAAAAGGCACCGTTGCAACTAGCTGCTTCACTCTTACATCGGTTCATTTCGAATAACTGTGAAAGAACATGTCCGTTTTCTATTGGAAGGAGAACATTCGATCTACGACTGTGCAATTCAGACAGTTTGAGCTTCAATGTTGTTTTTTCCGCCGTTGTCATGCATCACACAGGTGGCTGTCAATAGCTGTGTTATCTAGACCCCTGCAATAGGGACAGCAGCCGTTTGTGCGCGGAATGGCTTGCCCATTATAGAAGGCGCATGAGAAATGACACAGTGCTAGCTTCCAACAGGTTTTAATGCGATTAGCATACTTTGCCTACTTCGAACGTTTTGAGCCTATCTATCTATTCTATCTATCTAGCCTCTTACGCAAACCCAGTCGCCCAAATTGTCTACTAGCTTAGGCCTGTTTGGGTACGTGCTCATGATCATGATGCCGTCATAGTCGTTCAATCGCTATCATTGCAGCTTGGTCAGCCGATTCTCGTCATGCCATCAAAGGCACGCCTTCCTACGCAGACCTGTGGGACAAGTTGTATTGCCTTCTTCCATTGCGTATGTGCTCGGGGTTACGATGCCGTCATGGCCATTTTATGTTTATCATTTCAGCTTTGTCACCTGTCTCGTCATGTCGTCGACGTCACACCTTCTACGCCGACCCAGTGGGCCAAATGGTCTAATAGCTTGGGACACTGAGTATATACTGGTGGTGGAGATGTTGCCATAGTCGTTGCAACATGATTACAGCTTCGTCAGTCGCCTCTGGTCATGCCATCGTATACACCTCACCGTCGTCAGGTGGTCCTCGTCATACAAGCTTCTTGAGTCAGTCATTTTTACGACATTCTCCTCGTACGCTTGTCGTCATCCCACGGTACTCATACAGTTATCATGCCATTTTCGTCATTGTGTAGCCGCCATACAGTCATCGTTATGCCCTGGTCATATACCGTCGGGCTGATGCCGTCGCGATAGTTCTCTCGACGTCATTCTTACTTCTGCATCCAACTCTTGGCGTGGCATCATTGTCCTGCAGTCGTCATGCTACTATTGTGGTCCCGCGGTCATCGTCAAGCTGTGATTTTACCATTGTCGTTACTTGAGTAACTTTATCCCATTGTAGTCCTGTCATCGTGATCATAGTGTATCCTCGTCGTCATACTGCATTCGTCGGTCTATTCTAAGTTTGCCCTCATCGTATGCTGCCACGTCATCTTCAGACAGTCGCTATTATTCACCTGCCGTCATACCATCATCGCCATGCCATCCTCATTGTGCCATTACCCGCCGTGGTTGCTCAGTGGCTATGGTGTTGGGCTGCTGAGCACGAGGTCGCGGGATCGAATCCCGGCCACGGCGGCCGCATTTCGATGGGGGCGAAATGCGAAAACACCCGTGTGCTTAGATTTAGGTGCACGTTAAAGAACCCCAGGTGGTCGAAATTTCCGGAGTCCTCCACTACGGCGTGCCTCATAATCAGAAAGTGGTTTTGGCACGTAAAACCCCAAATATTATTATTATTATCATTGTGCCATCGTCGTCATTCCAGCTTCATTATCTGGTTGTGGTCATACCGTGTTCATCACGTAACCATCGTCATACACTCGTCATCATCCAATCATCCTCACGTGAGTGTCATCGCACTGTCGCCTTTATGCTAACGTCATCGTTTAAGAATGGCCATCTCCTTGTCATCATTCCGTTGTCGTCATACAGCCTTTGTCGTTCCATCGACGTCATTTTTTATTTCTCATTCCACATTTGTTAGTGCGTCGACGTCATACTCTCGTTCTCATGGCACCATGCTCAAGCGGTACTTTGCAAAAAAAGTGCCATAGCAACATGGGAGTGTACCGGATCATGCACCATACCATGTGTCCAAGCTAACGTTAGCGAAGCCATGCGATGGAATACATTGTTTTCAAGAAACATGGTGCAAGTTAGAATTCAAAAGCCCACAATGCTCGTTGATCGGTGTGCCGCCCCAACACCGTAGGTCTTACGACTGTTCCTCACATCGTTTTTTTTTCCAATCTTATTTTTCGTTGAACGGCTTGGCTAAAGCTAGCTGGGACACTCAATGGGAAAGCAATGGAAGTCTCTAGATTACTACGACAGATGTTAAGCAAACTTGACTCCAGAAGTATGGTGTTTCACTACATCTCTCGAATGCTAATTGGATTACCATCAACAAACAGACGCACAACACAGTCGAAAGCCGTGTCTGTGTCATTTATAGCGATTAGTGTCATTAGACGCAGTTTAAAGTGAATGAACAGCAAGTACTCCTGTTCCTAACCTTACTAATGTTTTTTTCAATGTCACATTGCTTACTGATCAAGTGAAGCAATTAGGAATGCGAACAATATCATCCCAGTGATTCGAAAAACAAGACGTCACCTGGACTTTCGTAAACGTCTCATGTCCAGAGTGTGATGGTAGGACATAACACCGCGTGACCTATTATTGATATTAGATCAGAGGAAGCTCGCGACATTTTTAATCCCCAAAAAAGTACTTCCTTTATTTTGTCATGAATATGTTAATATGATGACTTCTACTAGACGACTATATGATTGTACGCTTTTCTTTTTCCACGTAACTTCAGTAAATAAAAAAATAAGAAGAATGGGTGATACGAAAGCGCGGGAAAAATTCATGTAGCAGAGAACACACCAGCTCAATTTGCTCACTGATGCATCGAAGAAATCTCAACATTCAGCAATAGGAAACAAAGAAAAAGTACTTTGGAAGACGAGACTTCTGGTCTCAAGGTAACTACGACGTAATGTATCAATGGCAGTAATATATGTGCATCTGAAAGGTGCAAAGTAGAAAAAAAAAAGATACACCACTCACATTACACGCCGTGAAATGTTCAATTAAAGCGCAACGCCATTGGCTCTTTGAAGAGCAGTTTCCCGTGCAACGGTCGAAAAAAATATCACCGTAGAGTTAACGGGCTTAAACTGTCTAAAATAAAGACCCCTTTATTGTGGCCTTCGAAGAAAAGCGATTAAGCCAACAATTTATCTGCGAGGCCAGGTTTTGGCCCGAAGTCTTGGTGTAGTCCTTAATAAAGCAACAAAACTAAAGAAAAGAAATGAAAAGTAAATTGTAAGCAACAGCTGCGGCACAGACTGGGGTGTAATGAAAGGATAGAGGTTAATGGCTTCTTATCGGCCGAGGCCCAGTGAGGCGGTGGATCTGACAAAAGAGCTGCGATAGACAACAATAACAGAAACCCTGCCGGCCGCTTTGTCTCTTTAATGAGTCAAATGGGGGAGATATATATAGACAGATAAGTTCCGACCAGTCTGCAGAAGGGAAACGGGCTCGCAGTGGAGTTTAAATTACCTTTTTTATCGCGGGCCTCCGAGACGAATTGAAGAAAGAAAGAAAGGAAAAGGAAGAGAGAGGGAAGGAAGAAATAGAAATGTCAGCATGGAAGACGGACACGGAAATGAGAAACGCTTACTTCCGCTCTGGAAGACACGAAAGCAACACAAAACGTCAATCGGAACGAAACAACGAGAGAACAGCTTGTTTTTCTTTTTCTTTTGATGGTGAAGGGGGTGGAGCTTAGGGTGAGAGGGCGTGAGAAAGGCTGTTAAAAGTAAACACGGTTCGATAAAATACACGCACGTAGGCACATCTCGCAGACATTGGGCAACTGACAAAGAAACAATGATTCAGAGCAAAAGAGGGCAAGCGGAACTTCGGCAAACTCGGCTGCTCCACATAGCGGAAGGGGCAGGGCGGAGCAGACGAAAAACGAACACAGAGCTAAAAAAGGCGCAGCAGACGATAGTTTCATAGTTTCCCATCGTTGCAGACGACGCTCATTATTTCCGCGTTGGCCGTGTAGCATACCTCGTCGCCGTTGTTTCTGCCGCTACTGTTCAGGCTTGTTTTGGCTAGGTGCGTTGTCTTGCTAGGTTCCTCGACTTCTGTTCTCTTTTTTTTCGGCCCCTTTCTTCTGGGCTCGCTATGAACCGCAGATGACGCTTGGCCTCACCCTCGCGCCCTCACGAGCCCCCCCTGCTTCCTTTCTGCCCGCCTTCGCAGTTTCCCTGCGTATTCGCGGGACGAAGCGACTGCGAGGCCTATTTCCGCTAACGCACCAGTGGCGCCCCCTATACATTTCGCTTTTTTTTCCGGTAGCCGAGTGTCAACGGAAAGAGGGTACGTTTGTCAAAGCGCGCCGAGGATCCGCTATTACAGCGAGCGACGCCGCGTGCCGGGTTTGTTTCCCTTCTGGCGTTATTCGTACTCGAATGCCGAGAGATGCACACCCGGCCGTTATTGTTGGCGGGTGTTCGTCTTCTGTTGTTGCCCGGGAAGCGGGCGTCGGCAACGCGACGCGTATTCGGTGTAAGCGTACGTACGGCCGTTATTATTGTGCGCGGGTGTGTGTGTGTTTGGGTGCGTCTGCTCGTGTACGGGCGCGTGCGTACCACAGCGCCCTCTATTGGGAATCCGGGAACCACGCGCGCGACTCTCACTGAATATGACGTCGGCTTATTGTGTGCGGAGCTCGCCTTGTCCAAAAAGACCGGTATCAGTCGTGGAAGCGGAATCCTCTGTGGCCCCAGGCGCTCCCGATGCAAACTTTCCACCGGTGTATTTATTTTTCTCTTTGCCGAAGGCAGGCGTTGTGTTCAGATGGCGAGGTATGGCACGGATGTTAGAAGATTGCGGAGCCTATGCTAGCGTTGCCAATTTCTTGGCACGCGTTTCCGAATGCAGAATGGCTATGGTAACTTTCGTTCTCATCGTCATCGTCGTAGTTGTCATTGTTCCTCTTTTTCCGCTGTGAATTATTGCTGTTTCTGCCGTGAAACCTAGACATTACCACAGCGTCTGCGTAGTGCCGTATCTAATTCCAGTTACCGTGTCAACTGTCGATATTGTTTCATAAATTTTTTTTTCGGGGGATCAGCCAAGAATAGGTACACACAGCCTGAGGCTCACCCACATTAACGTATACCCAGAGGCTACAGTTGTGTATTCGGGCCCATAAATAGCGGCCTTGGTTGTTTTGCCTTTCGTACACCGAGCTAAACAAGACAGCAACGGGTTGGCCCTATCTCAGCCATGCGTGGTGGCGTATAAACTAGCGGCCGAAGTTGTTGTTTACTGGGCAAGACAGATTCGCTCGCAGGGAGGTTCGAACTGCATTCCACCAGATTCACGCAAGACTATAAGAGCGAAGCTTCCTTAGCCTTTTCCTGAACTTCGGAGGTAGAAATCCAACCGCTAGTAGTCTGAGCAGGTGCACAATCACGTTAAAACCCCTCACTCCCTGAATTCACAGAAATTGAGCAGAGATATATTTTCTTGCGTCGGCTTATACATAGTGGCTAATCCGAATCACCTTTTCCGCGACCTTAACTCTAATGAACATCTAATGAGCTCCAGTCGACAATGGCGTTTGGCTAAAAGGGTTTGCGCTGTATGCGTGCTTAGTCCCCGCACGTGATCTTCGACGCATGCGCATAGTAGCAAGCAATACAAATGCGCGGGAATGGTCGGTATGGCATTTTTCGGCAGTGTCAATATCATCTGGCGTTTCGGAAATAATTAGAAAAAAACATCTGTCTCCATTTCACCCTGTGAAAGTGGATTACAATAAAGCTGGTGCGGACCTTATACAACGTTACACAAGCATGACCACCACGAGCGACGTACGTTATGCGCTAACACACGTATGTGAAACTGCAGCATACGTTCTCATTCTGCTAGGCCGTCCGCCAAGCGCAAGTGACTTCATGTACTAAATTAGTGTTGAAAAGTAAATTGCGTTAGAAAATGCGCAAAGTACGACTTACACTCAAGCTGCAGACGGGACAGCTTCGTATTCTAATACGAACATACGAGAAAATGTAATTATTTTGGTGTTCAGGAAAGCTTTATTTCATCGAGAGACGATACGAGCGCTGAGTAAGTATCAGGCCACAATTCCACCAGGACTATAGCATATACAAGGTAGGAAACATTGTTTACACGGCATATTTTCAAAGTGTACGAGTCCTCACTCACTAACACATAACGACATAGAATCTCTCGCAAACACACTGCTATGCATAAACTAATTGTCACATTATATAACATGATGTTAATATACAGAGTGTACACAATGGTCATCTACAATGATGACACAGATACACTTTACATAATTCTGTAATTTTTTACACGATAACTAAACAACCAAGTCGTTTTCCAACCGCTATTTGAGGTACATTCTGTACCTCATTTGGGGCTCATTCCGGCATGCCCTCTGCCGGGCGCAAGTGCGTTACGGAACTAATTAATTTCTCAAAGTAAACTGTGTCACATAATTCGTAAAATACGACGTAAACACATCTGACCTGACAGACGTGATAACACCGCACTGTAATTCGAATGTACGAGAAAAAATAACGTCGTTGCGTGAAAACTCAAACACGAACCCCTTTCCAGCTGCCGGTTTTTCGGTGAGCACGCCACGAAAAATCCCGTCTAGCTAGAGGCTAGCATCTTGGCTGTAAAAGGTACTCCAAACAGCCAACCAATCAGAAAGGGGCAATCGACGTCACTGGAAGTATATAAAAGGGAGTGCAGAACACGTGGCGCCCCCTCGGAAACTCGAGACACCGGCTCAAAATTAGGGAAGGGTGCGATGCGAAACCATGGACGCACCGTTATATGTAAACAAAGGGCGTATGAGTGCGTGAATACACGCGAGTGAGTGTTCTTCCGCTCTGAAGCCGTTTCGAAAGCTTGCCGAGTGCATCCTCCGAGCGTAACGTAAATATCTCTTCAGCTTGTTCTAGCAGTCTGCATATCCTACCTGTACAAGCAAGCGACAACAACAAAGGCTGCCTATCACTTGCTTGGCTGCGTTCACAAATTGCTCGCAACATCCACGTTGTCGTGGAAACAGTGCTCCATAAACTTGGGACACAGACTACATGAAGCAAATGTTCTTGCGCTTCAACTTTATGACAGCTTCACTTGTTATATAAACGAGCATGCCATTTGCTACCACCCTCGCCGTTTAGCTCATTAGTAGCGAGTCTCGATTCTTCTTTTTTTTTGCTGCTCTTACGAAAGGGCTTAATTGGTCTCTCTCAGACGGGTCTGATGCTAACATCATTGTGCAAGACGACGGTGGCCTTAAATGCGAAGAGCTCTTCACCGACGCAGATGGCTGCTCAAGACAAGAGCCGCCTACGGCTCGCACAGCGCTAGGTCTCAACTAAATGATGACGGGCGATGAGCAAAAGCGCCCGCGGGTGTGGAGCAGCTCGCAGGAGTTACGGTAATTCAATTTAGAGATTGTCGCGCTCGCGATGAACTTGATTGCGAGTTGGGTGCAACTCTGTCCCATCCTGTCATTTCAGTTTCGGCTTTTGTTTTGTTCACAGACTCCTCTGATCCGAGAGCGGACACCATTCCTGTCACCTAAGAACCTGCGATCATCATGTGTCTCTCTCTTTTTCTCTCTCTCTCACGCGTCTTTCTTGGTGCTGTATTCTTCGAGCCACACGCGCCTAGGTACCCAGCACTACAGCAAGGACAAAAAAAATCGCTGAAGGCGTCCGTGTCGAAGCGCAGGAAAGTGCGCGACAGTTTTCTTAGCAATGAGCCGAATTATTCCACAGATTTCACGTCCGGAGAAACCACGTATTAAGAAGAAACTTAGAATTTTCGTCGCATCGGGACCAAGCCGTTTTAGGGGTCACCGCTGTATGTATAGATACGCGCTACACTCTTACCCACGTATTCTAGACTCTACTGAAAATTGCACCTCGACTTGACGATGATGATGATGACGATGATGGTAATGATGATGAGCAGCAGGAGGCGGAGGATATACTGCCATGCTCTTTGAAACGGGGCGCGTGACAAATAGTCATCTAGACGTCACCGCGAAAGTCGACGGCAGCGCAAACTCTCGAAAGAAATAATGCGTTTCACTGACAGCTCAGGAGAGTTTTTCGAGAATCGCGGCGTCTACTTCAGCCTAGTGGCGGCGTTGTGGTGAACAGACTAAAATAGAGGACCAGGTTCGAGTCTATAGGATCCTTTGAGACTACTGGGGTGTGTCATTCCCTTTTTTTCTCCTCTCCCACTCCTTTCTTGTGTGTGCACTTTTTTTTCTTTTTTCAAACATATTTCTGTCTCTCTTTACCACTTCTCCAGTGCAGGTTGGCAAATGGAGGTCTTCCGGTTAACCTCCCTGCCTTTCTCATCTCCTATACATAAAC
The DNA here is from genome assembly GCF_038994185.2 of Dermacentor albipictus. NCBI lineage: Eukaryota > Metazoa > Arthropoda > Arachnida > Ixodida > Ixodidae > Dermacentor > Dermacentor albipictus. The sequence continues at coordinate 23,570,737 of NC_091830.1, read as the reverse complement.
ATATTGGGGTTAATTTGATTCCGCCTAACTTCCCTTAAGTAAGCGGGATAATATTTCTACAACTGTGTTCCATTTAGTGGGATCAGCCTATGTGAACCTTTCTGTGGGATTAAGAAGCCTTCTGGCTTTTGGATTAAGAAGTCATTTGGCAGGTTTTACGTCAGATGCATCTCGTACGCCATTTACTTGCGTCGCCTCGGCTGGCGGGCGTGCTTCATCACGTCAGGGATTCCAGACGACTAGTAGTCGCCAGGACACTGTCATTGCTGCGCAGCAGCAATTACCTAGGGTTCACCATCGCAAGAATACATGGCCCAGAGTTGTACTAGAACGCCGAGGAAAGGTGTTCGCCGCTAAACACTGCTGTCAAGGCTTAGCAATTCGGTTGAAGCTACCCATTGTCGTCCCTCAAACATTTATATGTAGTTGCCTACATCGAAATCGCTCACATTAAACAAGGTCATCTTCTGATATAGTTCTCGCCATTCCTTATACGGTAACATTTCTCCTAGCGCTATCTTATCCTTACCACGTTACGTTGTCTGGTATGATTTGTTTCTAAGTCTCGTTAATGCTACAATTATACAGTCGCAATCTGCGAGCCCCGATGGTAATGTAACGGATTCTCGGCACCATCATCTGACACTTTGAGCAGTACTTACGACTTCATCATGTCAGCTCTCCAATCGACACTGTTTCATGACAACAGCAAGCCAGTATCTGAGAAACGGTCACGCGTCCTCACAATTCCGTTTCGAGCGCAGCACTTAAAAGCCCGTTCCTGAGTTGAGCATAGGCCTCGGCGTCGGCGTAACAGGCAGAACGAACGAGACGTGCGCAGCGGAGTATGAAAGACAGCGATAGCGAAGAGAGCGCGAGAAGGAAAGCGGAGGAGGAGAGTATGGTGAAAGGGGAGTAGAAAAGCCAGGCGCCGAACGACACGGGCTTCACGGCGGGGAGTGGCTACGAGACGGCGCCACAGTAGCGCGCGCCTTCACACGGTCGCCGATGACGTCATTATTACGCCACGCGGCGAGCACGTGCACCGGTGCCAGATATGGAAACAAAGCGCTGGCGTCGGCTTCGGGCGCACTACGCATGCGCTACTCTGCCTTCACCGCCGCCGCTAGAGAATGCGCTTCGCACGGGCGACCGCGTTCCGGTGTTCGCGTTTTCTCTCTGAACAATCAGCGACGCAACTGGTAGAATTCAGAACACCAACAGAACACCGCTAAAATTTTGCATTGTGAACTATCATAACAGGCTGTTAACTTTTTAACGTGCTTTTTGTTCTTGTATGAACTAGTAGGGAACGAATTTGCTATTGCTTCACCGGAAACAACAACGGTGCCTTAGCGTGACTAAGCTACTGCTCCGGTTCGGAACCACGCCCTCTTTTTTCCTTACAAGGGAGACGGCATTGGGGAGGGGAAGGAGGAAGACCGTCTCTCAGAGTGTGTAGCCATGCTTGCCCACGGTGTTTGGGCGATCACGAGGACAAGGCAGGCTTAAGTGCTCTCGCGTGTTCGACGCCGAGTAAATAAGTGATCACGCAGCTTGTGCATCGCTGTGCTTTTCGTCGCCGTTGTTGCTGCTGCTGCTCCCCTCGGTGCAGACATGCAATGCTGGCCGTTGGGAATCGATCGCGCTACTTCGAAGGACCAGTGGATGTGACTATCGCGATCAGTTCACTTGAAGCGAGTCCGCGGAACAGGCGGTGTCGGGTGCTATATATATATATACATATATATATATATATATATGTATAAACGTATATTTATGCATAAAATCATGAGATTCCAAGATTGAACAAAGCAAAGTGGCACGGGAAAAATGGCCTGTGCTTTTACCTGAGCGAAAACTTTAATAACGTAGAAAAAATAATTACGCAGACTCAATGCAAATGTTGGAAAATGTGTGAAGCCAACCTTGCGTTATACAGGTAACCGAACAGTATATAGACCTCTTCTACTTCTATACCTCGTTTTTCAGAGTCGCGATTATGTGGCTTTCCGGCAATACACGGAGAGAAGAACGCTACCCGAGCATTAGTGCGGATTACGCGGTCTCCGAGAGTGGCCCAGTTTACATTTTGAACAGCCTCCGAGATCGGTCCACCTTAGTCGGGGAAACACCGACCGAGAAGAGATACTGAACCCGGGAAAGTAGGCACACAGAAAGCTCCTCTCCAATAATGATGATGCTGCTACTGGTAATAATAATAATAATAATAATAATAATAATAATAATAATAATAATAATAATAATAATAATAATAATAATAATAATAATAATAATAATAATAATAATAATAATAATAATAAAGAAACGTGTGCTTGAAGGCTTGGGTTTGCTGTATCGAGGATACTTTGCAACAGTTTGTTGTTTCATTGTGTAATTCTGCAGAGAACACAGCCGGTAGGCGAGAAGTCTGCAGGGACAGTGCAGCTGGTTATACATTAACCCCAGTGGTCATATAAGGGTTGCTCTGTGCGCTGTCTGTTGGGCTGGACAGCAGCAGAAATGATAGCACGGAGAAGGGGGCCACGGTCAGCAAATTCAGGGAGGGTTCGGGAAGGAAGCTTCGCATTTAATATATGCCAGGTTACCAATGGTGGGATCGGTGGTCAGTCCGCCGGCACAGCAGTTTCGATGCTCCAGCCACCAGGTGTCGCAATAGGTCCAACACATCCCTCGCGCCGATGTCCAGTTGATCTTTGAGACGAACAGCTGGTGTGTCTAAAACCCCTTAAACCTCGTTAAGTAACGACACTCTTTTCCTCCGCCTTCACTCCTCCTTGTTCCTCCTCTCTTTCACGCTCCCTCCTCGACCGGGGCGCCGCCTGCGCTGCTCGAGCGTAGCAACGGCGCCAACAAGCGCTCCTCGCCACTCCGTACACACTTCTCGAACAAAAATGGCGCTGATGCACGGCGCGAGGGCCCACGTGATGCTATTAGGCCAATAGCGGCGCGGCGTCGGCCTCGGCCAGAGCGCGCGAGGAGGAAGCGGCATTCTTCAAAGCGTGGCACTACTTTACGATGTTTAAGGGGTTTTAGTTGCGTGGAGTCGCGGAGCACGTCCACGCAAGAAGACATGCAACCACACCAGTTTCAATTGAGGCATCAAGAAACATCGACCGGCATCGCTGCGTCCGCGTCGCGCTGAGTGCGTTTGCCCGAAAATGCTGATTACACTTCGGTACAGTCTGTGAGCGGCGTAGTAGGTGAACACGAACGTTTCGCGACATCAAGAGTTGTGGCCCGGGCCGGTGCGTGAACATAAACACTGCATCAGAATAAACGTTGAGCAGGGTGTCATTGGCAACAAATTGGCCGTACTTCTTTTGTAGCGCTTGGTTAAACAGTTTGCTGAGGCTTCCCCTCACATATAGATCGAACATTTGCGTTGGATCTGTTTTTTTTCTTTGATAACACATTTTCATCGGGCAGAGCGAGAACCTGTTCTCTTGATTGAGGCACGGGGTAACAAAGGCATGCGTGGCGGCTTATACACTGCTTCTTCGAGGGGGGGAGGGGGTTTCGCGCGTAGTGACCACAGCCCAGAGAGCAATAAGGCGATGCCCAGGGCGCTCTTGTAGAAAAGGTCTATAAGAGAACTGTGGTGTACAGAGAACAGATCAGCTTGTCGCAGATCGGCAAGGCTCACTCGGAGCTGTGTCTAGATCGGTATAGCTTGAAAGTGGCCCCTCATAATGGGCCACTTTGCTGCTGCGCCAATCTACACGGGTGCGCTGGTGAGTGCGTTTAACTATAGCCCCCACCTTCCGTCGCAGTTATCGAGAGCGCTACGACGTGGCACGGCGCATATCGAGGTTGCGAGTTCGGTTCCTTGACCACGGCGGGATCATTGTGAGGTTCACCGGCGGGAACGACGCCGCCATTCCCGCGAACTTAGATGTAAACACTTTCCAAGGAAACATGAAGCGCTGCTGGCAACTTGCGGCAAAGCTCGAGTTCTGTGATCAAGATGCACGTAGAAACAAACAAAAGAAAAGAAAAAAGGCCCTGGGGATCAAAATTAATCTGCAGGCCGCCAATTTGGCATGCCGCACAATGAAATCGTTGTTTTGGCACGTAAAACCACAGAATTGATTTAATGAATGAATGAATGAATGAATGAATGAATGAATGAATGAATGAATGAATGAATGAATGAATGAATGAATGAATGAATTTGATAACTTATAGAGTATACGGCCAGGTTATAATATGATACGCACACTGTTTTTTCTTTTTCGCCGGTGAGCGCTTCTCCTCGAATTAGCACTCTTATCCAATTATCGATCGGCGCCAGACACGCTTATACTGTACTTGAAGAACACTTGATGTTGTTAATGATTCTGTATCTAAAGTGTTATTCTCTAATCAGATTGCGCCTGTGACGTGAACATTGCTGTACATTCTCTATCATACGCCAACGGTCAGCGACTACTCTGGAAGGTACGTGCGATCACAAACGTATGAAAAGCAGACGGACCTGATGCGCAAGTTCTGATTTCCACGACTTTACACCCAATTCGAAAGTTTCGCTGTGTTTTGAGTGTCGCTTGATTTTCTGGGCACGCGTAGCTTCACCCCCCCCCCCCTCCCCTTCCCATTGAGGATTAACTTCTTAACCCACGCTTTCCGTATCTTCTTTCTATCCTTCCCCTTAACTACGACGCTACAATATGCTATAATATTCAATGGAAGCGCAAGCGTATAAAAAAACGACATGATCTCACGAAAAGGCTGGCTCTTGGGCTCGAACGCAGATCTTCGGCCTCTCGTCCAAAATAATGTTAGCACTCTGTCATCGTCCCGTGAGTCTCGGTGTCCTTGTGGCCACAGAACGTTAGGATTCAAGACAGCGTTATTGTCGTCCTTTTCAGCCAATTCATATGATTGTAAGGCTTAACCCAGCATTTTAACGAGTACCAGCGAAGAATACAACCCCATTTCTTAGCCACTAGCAGATAACAAAAGCGACGTTCGAAACTCGCCCTCTGTATGTGTGTCCGAGTGTGTCGAAGTCCACTGCACATACACTTGGGGCTTTTACGTCTAAGGGAACACACAGAAACGCTAAGAGAGGACAGGATGACTTATTCATAACGTTCTGCTGTTAGGCCCGTGAAGGACAGGCAAAGAAACAGGATGCAAAGGAAATATACACAAACGACGTTGTATACGAAGTTGCACGGACATTGCGGCGTTTGTGCGTCTGTGTTACCCTTCCGTGTGTGTGCGTCTGTGGAAGCCCACTTCAGTGCGTTTGTGTTGGTCTCGCGTTTCTACCGCTATAGCTCTTCGGAACTGCAGCACCGGGGGAGACCCGCAAGACTGACGTAAGGCCGGGCAAACGCAAGCGCTAATGTAGAAATCGCCAAAAAGCGTTCTTGCACTTCTTGTGTATCTGTGCTCTGCCGTTTATCTCTGAGTAAATGTAGTTGTACGTGTGTGTGTGTGTGTGGGGCGGGTGGGCTTAGTTTCCTCCCTTTTGTGCGAGTCCTTCGGAACTGCCGCCTCGAAGAAGACACGTAAGTGTGACGTAAACACGGACAAGCGCAAACGCTTACGTACAAATGTACGGAAGCGTTTTTTGTGTGCTTCTATAGCTTTATACGTGCACTGCTCTTGTGCCACTCTTCCGCACCAGTCCATTGCAGCTACACCGTCTGCGCAGCATGAATAAGTCATGCACGAATCGAGTGGACCTCCGTGAAGCCCGATAACGGAGGCGTAGGCTTGCCAGTTGTGTTCAAATACGTGAGTGCGCGCCGCACTTAGCAGTATTAGTGGGCCAAGTTTTGGTGCGGCTGCGATTCTTGAGGACAAGGAACCAGCGGAAACGGCTCCACCATTCACTGGCGTTCACTGTAATGCACATTATGCTACGCAGTGATAGCGCGCTGCGATCGTGACTGGCTGGGATCGCGTGCCCTGTGCTCCTTCTTCCTCTATATGCTTTCTGGTTCCTCTTCTTACTCACCTCCTCCCGTTACGCAGTGTGGGGTAGCAAACGAAATTTTCCGCTCTGTGCGTTATCTTTGCTTTTCCTTTATTTCCGCACCTCTTGTGACTCTACACGGCCTCTCTTGCCGTGTTCTTCGATAGTGGGTATAGAGGGCACACTGTCGGTGTAGTACACCCGCGAGCAAAAGTATACGGACCGGGGATTGTGCGCTAAAGTTGATTTCTTTCGCCTCTGCATTCGAATGCAACTTTTTTTATGGGGTTTTACGTGCCAAAACCACTTTCTGATTATGAGGCACGCCGTAGTGGAGGACTCCGGAAATTTCGACCACCAGGGGTTCTTTAACGTGCACCTAAATCTAAGTACATTGGTGTTTTCGCATTTCGCCCCCATCGAAATGCGGCCGCCGTGCCGGGGATTCGATCCCGCGACCTCGTGCTCAGTAGCCTAACACCATAGCCACTGAGCAACCGCGGTGGGTTGAATGCAACTTTAACTTGAAATTGAAGGCTGCTATCAAACTTGTCATTGCGAAATTTCCAGTACACCATTCAATTTCAGTTCATGCAAGTCACTGACGAAGAAATTAAGTTTTTCCGGTGACCTTGTGGTCCGTATAATCTTGATGACGGGTCTACGTACGCCATGCGAATTTATCCGCTGGCTATGTGGTCACGCAATTACAGTAAGAAAATACATCGAACACTTTGTGAGCCGACTGAGTCAGATTGTTGAACTGGTGCGCCAACCAGCTGCGGTGTCTCAATGAACCTGTGGCGTCGCGTTGCTGTGCGGAGCTCGAGGTCGTGGGTTGGATTCCCGCATTACGATAAGAGCGGAGTGCCCAAAACACTATGCTATGTTCACATTTACGCGAAAAGCGTCGAAGAACGCAGAGGTGCTCGATATTCATCCGTAGCCCCTTAGTAAGGCGTATGTTTCACTCGGACGTCAAACACCGCTGTTTAATTCTAAACTGGGGCAGCGAAAGGCAAAGCGCTAAAAAACATATCTAGGACTATAAACCCCATATACGATAATCTCATATCAACATATTAATCCCTCACGCCATAGTGATAGTAGCACCTAAAAACCATGAACCCAGTCCCATTATCTTGAACTTCTTCTAAGGCTTCAGTTAATTTCGGTATTTTATTGCAGGTTGCACATTAAAGTGGCACAATATATTTTAGCCCTCAGCGCGCGGAAGACGCAGGGACCGTGTCGGCAAACGTAGATGAAACGCTTAAAGCTACATTATTTCAAGGCATAATCCAGTTTAGTACGTATGGAAGTTTCGTACGCAAGCTTACGAACGGAGGGCAGGAACAGATATAGGGATCGTATGCCAAATCCAAGCAATTTAGAAGCATCAGATATAAGCTGTAATATACGACCAGAATAGTTCAAAGTGCTTGAGATAGTAACACAGGGCACGTGCAGAATGTGACCTGTTGAAAAAAATTTCGGCAGCATGTCACACTCCTGTAACACGTGAAGACGAAAGCTTGTTGCAGTCTTGGTAATGCGCCGTCTCGCATGGCCCCGTTGCTACTTTCGCAGTTCGGCTTCTTCGGCTCGTTTTCAACGCTTAGCTGCGGCTTCGCGCTCTCGTATAGTGAGCTCAAACTCGCGCCAACGTCGTTTCTCTTTATGTTATATCCTCTTAGGTCGGGATTGAAGCGTATGCCGTTCTGTGTGTTGTATGGGTGATTTCAATGCGTGTATGCACTGTTGGCATCACTTGGCTGACCGCTTCTAGCCTTTTCATAATGGGGCAACGAGCCGTGGCATTTTTTTGCTTGCTTACGGGGGTGTGAGCCATTGAGGAGGTCATGTGTTTTTTTTTACAGTGCAGCTGTTAGAACCTCGCTGGGTTTCTATTTGCGTCCGCAGCTTCTCCGAGCTGGCGGAGAGAGCCGAGAGAGAGTGAAAGCAGAGAATAAAAATAGCATCGCGGAGCATATCAACGCGGCGAAGGTGGGTGGAGCCTAGCGGGGGAGAAGGAGTGACAAGCACTTGAGCAAGGAAGGCGGCCCGGATGCGTGCCTTCTATTGTGGCGTGCGAGGCAGGGGGGTCAGGTGAGAGAGGAGGGGCACTTTTCTTCGGCGGCTGCTAGGGTGCTTTGCTGTCCTTCTCGCCCGCCGCTCCGTACAGAGTGGAGACAACCGCGGCGTCTACTACAGCATTGGCGACACGAATCGCGGTTGCCGTAGTCGAGGCCTTTGGCGGACGCCATAGAGACGTTACCAGCCCTCGTGTTTCTTGGAAACGGTCTGCAACGTGGTTAAAATGCGCGCCTGCGCGGGCCTCATGATCTGCGATGTTTGCAGACTGCGCGCAGTGCCGGTAGCTTCATATGCGCTGTGTATTCGAGGTTTCCTCCGTGCTGAAGCGAGACATACACGGAGGTCAATTCGCTTGCTGCTGCCGCGATATCCTCGCTCCAGAATTTTCACAGACAGTTATCATAAGGAAAGCATTCAAAACAGCGCTTCAGCTGCCGGCCAACACATCGACAGAGAAGCTGCTGGCCCTCGGACTCCACAACACGTTCGAGGAGCTCAAAGAAGCACAATTAGGGTCGCAGCTACTCCGACTCCAGCAGACTACCACGGGCAGAAAGCTCCGAAAAAAACTGGGGCACAAAGAAATTGAAAGGCAAGAACAAAGAACGGCAAACCTACCCGATGAGTATCGCAGTACTATCAAGGTAGGGTCCCTGCCAAGAAACATGGACCCGTATTTACACACAGTCAGGCGAAACGCTAGGACCAAATATCTAGAAAAATACCTAGCAACCAAGGAGAACATGGTATACACGGACGCCGCGGTATATCCCCGAGAACGAAGTGATACAGAACAACGAGTCGTCGCGGCAGTAATAGACTCGGATTATAGGGAAATCGCTTGCGCGTCGGCACGGGATTATACGGTAATCGAGGGAGAGGAAATGGCTGTTGCTCTAGCAGCTGTGGAGGGCTACCGCACAAATAGATCCCTTATAATTATAACAGACTCCAAGGAAGCATGCCGAAACTGCATTAACAGCAGAATCGGTCAAAATACGCTCAGTGGTGCTCTGGAATAGGGGTGCCAACCATGCAGACCGGAGATCGTCATCAGATCGTCATCAACCAATAGAAGATGAAGAGATCCGGCCCGACCGCTGAGTTACTCTTTCTAGAGCAATAAAGTTTACTTCCTCCTCCTCCACTGTCATCGAGCGATGTGTGTTCATGTTTACCTCTTCGCGTGTGCCACTCATTCATTCATTCACAAAACTTTATTAGCGTCCTGAAGCCCGGTCTTTTCAGACCGAGGCGGGCCGCGTCCACGTCGGCACCGCCAGGCCGAGCCTTATGGCGTCATCGTGGACCCTCTGGACAGCCCGTAGCTGATCTTGATATGAAGAGCTTGTTATGAACTTGTGCCAGTAAAGCCATTTTTCTTCGGGGTCGGTGAGAGTCGCGGGACAGCCCGCCAGCATGTGTCTGATGTCAATGATGCCATCGCACACGTTACATTCTGTCCTAATTTTGCCACTGCGCCGATCAATTTAGTCGAAACACGTTGACGGGCTACTTGGTTTGAATTCATAATTGAATGTATAAGCGCGACTAAAGGACTTAGATAGGAACAGACACACCAAGACAGCGCTTTCTGCATGTGTCTGTTTCTTTCTACGTCCTCGTTAAGTCACGCTTACGCATTCTATTATTGTTAATTTACTTAGTAAGGGAGTGTTTACAAGTTTATACGGCCGCTAAACTACTATCCTTGCTTCGTACAGCTATCAACTAATTTGCTATCGCAATCGGTCCTTCCCCTTAACAGAGGAACTGCGACTGTTTTGTATCGCTATACTAGACGCCGGGTTTCTTTACGTTATGTGCGTGATTCCAATAAATGTATGCACTGTACGTTTCACTTGGCTTAGTACTTGTAGCATCCGCGTTATGAGAGGTATGATCCATTGCATCTTTTGCTTCCTTAGGGGTTGGTGAGCCATTTTTGATGATGATGCTTTTGTACTATTGGAGGACACGACGTGTTTTCTATAATGCCATTGAGGATATGATCCACTTAAGACTTCCTCGTTCAGATGAGTTCAACGTTAAATAGTGGGTGACGTTAGTGAGGTTGAGTGATACTTGCATGATCCTGCCATTAGAAACATTCAGCTGCGTTAGCCACAGAGCCCACCTGTCTGCTATGGTTCTTAGGTTCTTCTGAAGCATTATTTGATCATTACAAGAAGAAATGCGACGCCAAAAGGTGCAATCACCTATTCCAATATCCGAGCCCGTAGGCCGCAGTAATCATAGAAGCGTTGTCATCTGGAATCACTGACCAAAAATCTTTTGGTTTTGATAGTGGACGATTGCCCAAGTGGTCCAGCACTCTGACTCCAAATTCCAGTGCAACACTGTGCTAGGAGTATCGTGTTAAGACGCATTGTCAGATTGCATTTCGCGAACACAAAGAACTTCCGTCGCACCAACAGGAAAGTACCACCAGAATACGGAAGAACAAGAGTTGGCCCGTGGCCCGGGTTCTCTTACTTGGCGACCATTTCGTGGTAAACGAGAGCTCTCGGCATTCAAACCCCACGACATTATGGCAAACGCTCTCGGGAGTCGATCTCAAAACTGTGCATTAAGAACGACAACGTCATAGTTCCTAAGGCACCACAGTTGCTTCTGGTAGCGGGGTGCCTTTGTAAACGGGCCTCCTTAAACGAGCCCCGACGTTTTCTGGTCGTTTACACTTTGATCTACGGCTTACGTTCGCTTGCACAAAAGTGCGCTGTTTGCACGGAATTCTCTATTACCCTCCATATATTCAGTTCCATAAGCTTACAACGTTATCTAATACAGCGTCAGGGTGTACAATAGTGAGCCTGTACGTAAATGAGGAAACTCCATAGATTCACTGGTAATTCAACACTTTTGCCCTTCTTTATCTTTTTATCTTTGTACTTTATGTAGCCACCAGCGCATCCTCAACACCAACGAAGGCATGATGCACGGCTGGTTTAGAGAAAAATATCGCGCTGCCTTCCGCATGTTTACCTCTTGATACGTTAGCTTTAGACCAGGTCAAGCTCGCAACGCTCCCACACACAAACTTCCCGTGCTGGCAGTGAGATAAGCTTCGGAAATCGAACCCACGACCTCGCGCTCAGCACCGCATCGCCGCAAGCCCCCGAGTCACAACGGCGAGTCATTATTGCCTGCAGTATATAGTTGTCGTGTACAACACACCTAAACACGTTGCAGCTATTTTTCTTCCCGTTTACCTTGATCTACGGCCGCAGCGCCAACTCGCTTACGAGAACGCCGTTTCCTCGCAACACTTTATTGCCCTCCACATATCCAGTTTCACGAGCTTAGAACGTTATCTACAGCAGGCGCCGTGTGCTTTAGAGAGCCTGTCGGCAAACGGGGACGTGTCAGAGATGCAGTGGTGACCTCGGAATTTTTTTTTGTCTTCATCCCCGACTGCCCGGCTATCGCTTTAATACTTTGTCGGGCATTCAGCTCATCCTCAACACCGGCGGAATGACGACGCACTCCTGGTTTGAGGCAAAAAAATATCGCACTGGCCTTTCCGCATGCTTACCTCTTGATGCGTAGGCTAGGCACTCGTTTAGACACCAGGTCATACCCGGAGCCTTCGTGTTCTACGTGGCCCGCTCTTCCCCGTGCCGAAAGCGAGATAAGCCCAGCGGGCCGGCGACCGCTTTCATCGCTGTTTGCTTGGGCGGCTATAGCTGTGCGGAGGGCCTTCGTCGAGCGAAACACGGCCGCATCTCGCAGGGCTAGTTTAATCGGATGTAATTATGGCTCATTAGAACCGACGCTTCCTTAATGGACGAGTCGTTCTTTTTTTCTTCTTCTTGCCCGGTCCACGTCTCAGCTGTGCTTCTGGTGATCAGTTGTTTCTTTTTAGTTTCTATTCTTTTTTTGTCTGTGCTGGGTGGTGGATGTCAGACAAGCGTACAGTTGACGTTTCGATGCAAAGGAAAGAGAGTAAGTCTCCCCCTGAGAGTTCGCGGGGTAATTAAAGCTGTACGAAGGCCCGCACGGTACAATTTAAGACGTTCTGGTTCGTAATGAGTTAACAATAAATAAAGAAGTGCAGTAAAATTAAGAAGATGGTGTGGCCTAAACTTACGCCCCCGCCCCCTCCCTATTTTTCTTTACTGAGCTGTCTTCATTGCTGGTGAGAATTTAAGTGTGCAAGCTTTTCAGGGGGTCTTCTATGTATTATTGCTAGCAGATCCCTTAATAAGGAGTGCGATAGCGGAAATGCCGTCAGTACGTCAGGCCGAGAGCCATTTCAACTTTAGAGAAATACTTATCTTTAATTGATAATTATGTAGAAAAGAACGCATACTATTGATGTCCATGCATCTGTTAGAATTTATTTTTCAAGCTTTTACAAGCTATTGGCGATTAAAGGTAACGAAGGTCCCTTCGGTACAATTTAGGATGTCCTAGATTGAAACGGAAAAAAATAATAATCATTATACTAGCGAAATAACGCCATGTACAAATCTTCCCTTCCTCTCTCCCCGCTTTTTCTGGTATGTCTTTCTTTTTTCTTGTGAATACAAGTGTAAAGGTTCATAGAATTACTTCTACGTGTTGTTAGCTGATTCCTTAATAAGAAAAGCAATAGTGGAATTCCCGTAACCACACCCGGTAGAGAGACGCCTAAGCTTTAAGAAAAAGAATAATCAAATCCGTTATCTTATTTCTGTTGGGCCGCTGAGCCTGCGGGTGTAGCATCAAATCCTGGTCGTGGTGGCTGTATTTTGATGAGGGTGAAATGCAAAAAAAAAAAATGCGAGTCTACTTCTTTTGTGTACATGGTAAAGAACCTCAGGTGGTCAAAATTAATCCAGTGTTTCGCCATGACTGCATGCCCCATAATCTTATCGTGATTTTGCCAAGTAAAAGCCCCACTTTTTAATTTCTAGTTTATATATTATACCTGTAAATCGCAATGCGTCCTTATTGCCACCCTTTCTCTGAAACTTCGAAAACCTCATTAAAGAGCAAAATATTATACGCGCAGCCTACGGTAATGTTCCTGGTAAGCTGAGGCAATTTTTTATTGTGGATAGCTCCCAAATAGGCGACTAATTATTTGATAATTATCTACTCCCTGAAATAACCATTTCATGGTCTATATGTACACATATGTTCTCCATGGCGAGATATATTGGTGTACACATTGTTCTAATTTTCCGTATTGTGGAACTGTTTGGTATTAAAAGGTTGAAAAAGCATTACATGGGCATTTACAGTTTTCTTTTTTTTGTTTAGAATTCCAGAAAAGGAAATATAGTTTGAAGGCTACCGCTTTGGAGTGGAAGGTCACGCTACAAAATTAACGAATGGGAGTCAAGTACTCACAGTCATCATTCAATCATTTCCTCCATGATCAGGTGCATGGGATTACTCATCGATTGTATCGCATTGACATCAGAACGCACTAATTAATTATCATTTTCTTTAACTGGTTACTCGAGCTTCTAGAGCTGCTAACAGGAAAACATGCAGTAATTTGAAACTACCAACTCCTAAGCATGGCTGAAGTAACCAGATGCAAATTTTGCTTCTACGTATCAGGGTAGTACTAATTTATCGAGGCAGGTCCAATTAGAGGTCACGAGGCTTTCGGCGAGGTTACTAGTAATTCAATATTGAAAGCAGTAAGTATACCAACAAGATTAAAAAAAGAATTCATGTGTTAAAACAAATCCTCTTCAGACGACTTCACAGATTATATTGTATGTTGTCTTCCATCCTTTTCTTGACTAACTCAGGAACGTTCGCGTAAACAGTTCCTCCCAGAGAGGGAGTAAGATTGCATGTGCATTTTAACGAAATTGGGTTTATCATGTTCTTTAACGTCACCTTTGAAAGACATTGACACTAATATGATCGAGAACTTTGTGTCATTGCTGACGATGAAAAACTCTCGTAAGTGCATTTAGAGCACCACGAAATGGCACGAAAATCCGGTGCGCAGGGTCAACATCGCACGAGGTTACGCCTTTGTCTCTCTGGTCATGCAAAATATAAAGAGGTTTTAAACGTGAAAAACACGATTACTGTGAGCATGTCGCCATCTTCTGAAAAAACAAATGAAAAAGGAGAGAGAGGGGAGGGGGTGGCACGGGGCCATTACGTTCGTAATGTACTGGTTGGTAATAATAATTGACTCGAAGCTAAATTAGGTCTCAGAGCAATGTTCAGGTCTTGGAAGGGTATGAATTTGAATCAAAAATTGAAACAACACTTTCAGTCAAATGAAAAAGAGATTTCAACTAAACCATTGCGTGTGCACACGTGTTCTAGTTTCTTGAAACGTTCGTCAGATTGCATCCACAACTGCTTTTCACAAAATAAAATTACAAAGATCATGAATCAATAGTGAACACTATCAGAGATTACGAATACACCCAAATTCCAGCATACAAATCCAGGAAGCCATAGTAGATAGCGCAGGAGCAGCCACAAACATTCACTAATGTTAATCAGCATGTGGAGTTGCGTAAAGAGGCGAAAGTACTCAAATTCATCTAACAATTATACAGAGAACTCGCAGATTCGCTTATTTTTCACCAATGCAACCACACACATCATTACCTCTCATATGAGATAACGTTATAGCATGAACCATGTGTATACGTTCATGGTGCTTAAATTATCCGTGGTGTTTAGACTTAGGCATTAGTGGACCCATGACTGTGTGCTATAAACCGAACATATTGACACTTTCTGATAATATTGTTAAAGTCAAAAGTGCTTTTTATAATAACTTTTTTTCAGGTTTAATGGAATGTTTGCATATGAAAACACCCCCATCAATACAGATAAATAAACCTGGATACACAATAACAGACCACAGCCGAATAAACTGCACAACATTGTTCAATTTAATTTTTAAGGTCCAGTATAATGTAAATCTGTTCTTTCATTGGCTTTTCATGTGGATTAGGCTTATTTTTAAGTCTCCTAAGTGAGATAATACGTTTTCTAACTTTCTGGGGTGAATTTCTTGAAGGCGTGGGAATTGCCTGCTTAGAAAATGGCCATGTGCAGATAAGCAATTAAGATGTTTAGTAATTAAATTTGTAATGATTGACGCTAAAGCAGATATTTCAACGGCCAAATTTCAGATGAGTCCTAGTAAAGACAAGTTCGCTTAACAGAAATCTTTAAACTCGCACTGCTTGCAAAATACGGGTCCGCATAACCCGCGTTTCTGTTAATTGAAAATGCGTTTCTGTTAACTGGAAGTACGATTGTCTCGAACTGTGAGACAAAAAGATATTTTTGGGAAAGTGTAAACTGAAACGTCCGTGCATTTCATAGCACACCTGAAGGGCCCATATAAAAAACGCTTCTGCTAAGGGAATCCGTGCAGTACGTAAAATGAATTTCGTGAAATCCTGCTGCCAGATTTTCTCTGTCTTTTTCCTAACTGAGAAGGATGCGTGCAATGTTCCGGCTCTTCATGTCTGCATTTCCTGCCTGCCTCGTATTTTTCTACGCAGACAGCTCCTCCCTACTGCTCAGCTTTAGTTTTACACTTTCGACCTGTCTCCTAAGGTGTACGGATAAACAGGGTGTGTACGGTAGCACGATTAAAAGACGGGACACAACAATACACACGTGGACGGACACACACAGCGCTGTGGGTGTCCCTGTTTGTCTTTTTTTGTCCCGTCTTTTAATCGCGCTACCGTACACCCCTTGAAGATGCATTACCAACAAGCCCACATTGCAATCCTCGTGTTCGGATGAAAAGTTTAATTAGTGAAGTTTTCCATTACTTATACCTATACATAAACATTTGTCACAAAAGCAACTCCGCGACTTCGGGTAATCCACCTCAACCGATCTGTGCTTTGTGAAATAAAACACAAAACAAACGCGTCTGCTGAGAAAATGCGTGCAGTACGTGAAATGAACTTCATGAAATCCTATTGCCACATTTTCTCTGTCTTTTTCCTGACTGAGAAGGATGCATGCAAAGTTCTGGTTGTGCATGTCTGCATTTTCTGCCTGCATCGTATTAGTGCGACAATAGCGACTCACCCACGCTGCTCAGGTTAACGGCATTTCATTAGGACGCGTACTGTCTCCTTAGATTGCTTCCGAAATGCGGCTCAATAATCCGCAACAAAGAGCTTGCGCTGACAGCAAGCGCATTCAGCCGTGATGCGCGAAAGGAACTTGGAATCGGCGGCCGTTTTCAATTAAAGCCTGTCTTTCCGCTCTGCATGGTATCGGGCTCCCGCATGCGAAGGTCAAAGCATTTTCAATCACTTCGCTCCCAGAGGCATTTCGAAGAAACCCGGGAGGCGCGTTTGGTTCAGAATTTCTGTTACAGCGACTTACATTGATTTCAATTACGTCCTGCGAACAGGGCCCGAGATTGGACGGAAGCAAATGCCAGACCCTTCGGTGTATTCAGATAATGCTGTCACGAAATCATCGAGCCTGTCAAGTTGAGTCGTGATGCTACTTTTGTTTTGTGGATGACCTAGAAAATATATTGAGTACACTATATACAGTGTCTATATATATTTTGCAATATACTCCGCAGAATGTATTTAGACAGTTTGCGAGCTGCCTAAATGTCTTGTACCATTTTGTGTATTGCTGTATGTACATGAAAATACATATCTGCAAGTTTATATGGCCACCAGTAGAGCGTAAGAAACTGACTTGTGTTTTTCTGTATAACCCAGCCCACGGACTTCGTATGGTCCAGTGACAAATCTTTAAAGAGGTAAAGCAGTTGACGCGGAGTCTATATTATTTTCGTGGTGTTCAAGACCCGAATTGATGTGTAAACACCACAGGACACGAAAAAAGCGTCAATAACAGGTTTGAATCATCAAGCAAGTATAAGCCCACTAACCAAAGTACAGGCAGTGACACGCTCTATATGTATTCCACAGACATTATAAGTTAATTTATATAGGTTTATTAGTGAGATATCAGTTTTCCCGTTAGGCAACCGAGCATCTGCATGGAAAACTGAGATGACTACCTTTGTCTCTAAATACGAAAACATCGTATCATATGATATCTCGTGGGAACAAAGTGTTACGTTTCGTCGGCGTCAAAGGTAATCACAAATATGACCACAACAAATATCGTCTGATGGATGTGAAATACTGGCACTGCTGGTTTCCGCCAGAACATATTGATGTATCACCAGCGTATAAATTGTAAATAAGCATCCAGCTTTGATGTCACGTGGAACATCACATGTTAACTATACCATCCTCGTCTGAATTCCTCTAATCGGTACTGAATCGCCGCTGATCATACAACTTAGTACAGAGATCAGCTCGATCCTACACAAGACATTTTACCCGACATATGCAAATGCTTCTTGAGCAGTGTATGCAGACATATGTTAAATTATTTATGCAGGAAAATGCTTATTTCAATTACCTGTGGTTGTTTTTATTGCTGCTAGACGTTTCATTCACTTTCTTGTTAAGTAGATTGGGTCGACATTACTCTAATATTTTCTTTTCAACCTCTCTTGCTAACAAAACCCTACATATATTGTATACTTTTTACCCTTGCTGCTCTTTAGTCGTTCCTTTCCACATTTAACGCAGACGAGGTGTCTTAAATCACGCCAAAGCCATGGGACTTGCTGCTGTATCTCATATTTACCGAAAACTAAAAAAGAATATGTGAAAAAAATAAAGTTCGAATTTGGTCGACTATTTGCAACACTCTTCGTTTTCTTGTAGCTGAAGCCTGCCAAATTCTATTTACTGATCTCCGCCCAAGCCGACACTCTTCTCCCATTGAGTTCTTCCCCGTTTGGCCTACTGCGCAGCGCCAGCTGCTGGAAGAGAAGCAGCGCCACAAGCGGCAGAGTCAGGGACTACTGCAGGCATCCGATGCTCGGCGCCCGCAGTCCAACACGGTGCTGCGAAGCCGACTCAGAAAAGACGAGTCGCGCCCCCTGATGGCCGGTATCAGCATAGACAGGCCTGTTCAAGACGTCGTCAGCTGTGAGTAAATATTATGCGCAGTAATATCTAGCTGCTTTCGTGTTTGAAAAAGTAAATACTGAAAACAGAAGTGATTGTTTTCATGACGTGTAGCTATTTGGTATTGATCACTAAGTACAATTTCAATCTTACACCATAAAGTTCAGTTATGTTAAAACTCTCCCATGTATTTTTTTCAGTTGCAATGTATATTATCTTTGTGTTCAGCGTCTTGTACTCTTTATGTGAGTGGGCTGGTTGTATATATGTAACAGGATTTTTGTAATGTTCCTGACTTGGTTACTTTTTTTAGTTGAAATGTTGTTCCTGTAAACTTCGAGTTTTATTATGTGACTTGCTCTCTTTAAATGCGTAAGCGTTGCTATGCCTGCCAATCGAGGAAACCCGTCCGCTCGTCCATCTGTCCCTTAACACGAATCGCTGTAAAGACATTGATGTATAAAAAGAATAGATTTGAAAGCAAAACCGTTGGCAGTGGTCAAAAAGCAGTCAATGAGTTCATAAGGAGGATAAGGAGTGATCAGGGGCTAGATGTGTCTTATCACGGTTGATAATGCTTTGGCGTGGATGAATAAGGTGCTGAAAAGCGATAAAGGCTTTTAATGGTTGGAGAAGTTCTGATAAGGTTACGAAGTACCGATAAGGGTTGGTGAGCGTCGGATTAAGTTCGATGAGGCTGATAAGGACAGATAAGTGTTGATAAGGATAGGATATATATATATATATATATATATATATATATATATATATATATATATATATATATATATATATATATATAAAAATTGCTGCTGACGGCAAGCAGCAGCTAACCCACCACATCAGAATACATACCTCAATATGTACACCTCAAGAATACATACGCTGCGATTAGGGGTCTCGCTTTATTTATTCTTTTTGCTCGTGATGCTTTGTTGCGTTTCACGAAAACACTAACAAAAACGAATGAGTCAATTACTCAAACGATATTGCGCAACAAATAACGACACGGACGTGAAAGGACGACGCGCCTGGTGTGTCGTCCTCTCACGTCCGTGTCCTTTTTTGCTGCGCAATATTGTTTGAGTAAAGGATTACCAACTTGCCCGGAATACTGCTGTCATTGAGTGAATCAAGTAGGCCACGAGGATCTACGTTCGCTAAAGAAAAGGAATTCTGCTTGATAGAAGTATCTCATCGTGTTCACACATGCCTTACAAAGGCGACACGTTGCTGTAAAGCAGTTTCAACTGCTGACGACATTAACGAAAAAAAAATGCGTACGCCTTGAAACAACCGTATTCAATAATGTCATATCAATATATGTAATCATATTAGAAACCCATATTTACTTTAAAAATAATGTGGGGTTGTTGAATATCGAAGATATGAGGGCACGTGGTCTTTCATTTAATAGAATTGTCTGGTGGAAGTCAGTGCTGTTAGTCGTAACAGTAGTTCTTTCATAAAATTAACTGGTTTGCGGAATGGCCACACCACAAGCGAGCAATCCCGACTCGTGGTAACAAGTAGACAGTTGGGCGGCGTTGGTCAACGCCTGACCTTTTTACGCCTTTCCGTGTTTATACGTCCCGTTTGAGCTGCTTCAACTGAAATAAAAAAAGTTGTAGCATTCGAAGCGACCAGCGTGATTTTGTTTTTCAGTCGAGCATTTTTCAATATGTCTACTTTATATATATCGTTCACAATATTCTTGGTGTTCCGCAGATTTCTGCGTGTTGAGAAGCTTCGGCATGCGTTTTTTTTCTATCCCTGCTTTAAGGCTATGATGGCCCGATGCTCTTCTCGAGCACCGATAACCTGGACGCACCGGTGGGCGACAGCGTCAGGGACGCCGTTGTGCAGGACGACGTCGACGGAGAGAATCCCGTGGCCATTGCCCTCAACAGCAGCCCGATTCCGCCATCCCCTGGTACGTGTCAGCAGGGATGCTATCTATCTATCTATCTATCTATCTATCTATCTATCTATCTATCTATCTATCTATCTATCTATCTATCTATCTATCTATCTATCTATCTATCTATCTATCTATCTATCTATCTATCTATCTATCTATCTATCTATCTATCTATCTATCTATCTATCTATCTATCTATCTATCTATCTATCTATCTATCTATCTATCTATCTATCTATCTATCTATCTATCTATCTATCTATCTATCTATCTATCTATCTATCTATCTATCTATCTATCTATCTATCTATCTATCTATCTATCTATCTATCTATCTATCTATCTATCTATCTATCTATCTATCTATCTATCTATCTATCTATCTATCTATCTATCTATCTATCTATCTATCTATCTATCTATCTATCTATCTATCTATCTATCTATCTATCTATCTATCTATCTATCTATCTATCTATCTATCTATCTATCTATCTATCTATCTAGATTCTATCAAGGCAGATAGATAGATAGATAGATAGATAGATAGATAGATAGATAGATAGATAGATAGATAGATAGATAGATAGATAGATAGATAGATAGATAGATAGATAGATAGATAGATAATGTTGCATGAGATTTTTATGTGCGAGCTTTCGCAACTGTTCTAATGTCTGTTGTTGTTGTTGTTGAGAGACATGTGGATAAACAGGCCAACATATGTATATACATATAACCCAGGTGGTCTATTTTATTTGAAAACTGAATTTTTCTATATAATTTATTATATAATTTCACCATTGTGGTTGTACTTTCTTCACTATTCGTTCTTTTACAGCGGCAGACACTAGATCATCGGGTAGCCATCGCAGTCCGATTGCTGATTAACAAAGACCCGTTAGTTGAAATTTTCATTGCTGCATAAGCGCTAGAGTTGCCTGGGCAGTATCAGAGAAGGACGCTGCAGGAGAGAAAAGGCAATTTACGTAATTAAAAAAAAATACACTACACGTTGTTGAATATTCGTCGACAAAAATATTTTCCTTCTTTTTTGCTCTGATATCGAATTAGGGACTGCCAAGAGGCCTGGAAGCTGTGCCTACGTTATTCTAGAAGACATCGTGACGTAGGGTAATACATTGTGAGAAACTGTTGTGGAGTTCAATACATCGTGGCGCATTTGACCTGCAAATAATGATAGGTCGCGCACACGCGATCTTCGTGAGATAAAACGAACGACAAGAGGTGCGCACAGGGTGGCCAACCGGTGGACTTAACAAAACAAAACAAAGACACGCGGGTACGTCTTCCGGCACTCTCCTGACACTCAGTTTTGGTGTCTAATGGGGAAAAAGGCGAATTTTTGCCAACGAATGGCGTATTTAAAACAACGCAAACTGGATTTGCCTCATGCGACGTCCTCCTCCAATGCTCTGCCATTGCGACATTGGCGTTAATGCCAGTGGTTGAAATGTGTATTAATTCGGTAGCGTTAGGAGTGTTGAAGTGAAGACATATATATATATATATATATATATATATATATATATATATATAGATATTACACATACATACATACATACATACATACGTACATACATACATACATACATACATACATACATACATACATACATACATACACATATATCGATAGATCTAGATGAAATTTAAACTGCTGTTCAATTACTATTCAGCCAATTTTGCCAATTTATGTCCACGAAATATTGCTCGCTCTCCAGTGATTCACTGAGAAAAGATAGAAATAACCATTTTTGGCTTCCACACTTAGCAATAATTTCGCGTTATTTGGTTCAACATTGTGTCGAATCAAGAATCTACTGACCTACGACGTTCCCATCAATTCAAGGCAAGAAGGCACCTAAGAACGAACGCTGAATCATTTCGGACTACAATGTCTGATCTGGTTTGAAATATTCAACAAGTAAGCTGTTCGCTACTCACTGCGTGATCCCAACAAGACCTTGCCATCTGGGATGGAATGGTGCCATTTGGTTTCTTTTGTTTGAGTAGAGCTCGTATGCTGTAATGAGAGCGGAGCAGGTGACTTGATACGACTTTCGTAATCGTCCAGTGAAAACGAAAAGTAGGTCTTTAGCGAAGATGCTGCCTTTAGGGTAGCACTGATGTTTGCATTCCTGCACCGCTTTTCCGCTGTCTGCTCAGCTCCCGTAATTACAAATTTTTGCTGAAGTACAAAGTTAAGACTAACGAGAGGTAGATTGCGTCTCATTATGCTGGGACGAAACGGAACCCTGTTTCCTTTTTACTGTAATCTTACACAGAATACCGAGTTTACTTTGATAAACGCTTGAAGAAGGATAATAAGAGAGATTCTTTCTGGTACATTTGTTCTTTTTTAATCATCTAACATTTTTCCGAACCTTAATTTACATGCTCTTGGTTTTTCATCGGGTAAAAACTGCAATCTTGATACCATGACTTGAGGCAGACAAGGTCTTTGTGCCTGCCTGAGCTACATAGTTTATGTGCCCACAGTTCTATCGCAGGGAAACTTCCGCAATTCTTTTTTCAAGCTTCAAAGTAGTACCGTTTAGACTCGTGTAAGGGCGGCACATATTCCCCCACTTTTGATGAGGTGGGGCCCTATCAAGGGACCAAACATTTGGGGTCAAAATGATGCCCGCGCAGGCTTGACTTCTGCATAACCCGGATGCCCGGGTGTACCATTGCATTAGACGCCAACGCACCGCCCTCGCCATCTATTAGCGGCATGCGGGACTATGCAGCGTGCGAAAATTCGCGGATGTACGCGCACAGCTTCGGGGCATCAAACGCGATTGCTTCTGTGTTGCAAATTTTTTTTACCCAAATTTTGGGCTGCCAAGTTGGGGGTGCGGCGCTTACATGGGTCTATACCGTATCTCGGCTGGTATTGTTATGTAATTCGAACTGGCAGCCTCTCCCCCCTGTTCCCCCTCAGTTAAAACTGCTAGAATCACCAACACAACATGCAGCATCAATCGAAACAAACTCGACTGAAGGAAACAGTATCTACAGCCGGCGATCAACGTTAACACAACAACACGGAATTTGCTTAAAAAAAATTGCATTCCAGCGTTCTATGGGCCCATACTCTCGAATTCCCAGATTCAATGTGTAGTGGTTCTCGCGACGTCTTGTCATCCATTAGGTTACAAGCGCCCTGTCTTAACCGAACAGAAATTCCTATTTGTCGTGCAACCATGCCCCACAAACATTTGTGGCCGACTGTACCTGCAGTTTCCCACATTACACCTCAAGTGAACAACACAGCGATAGCTGCGTATTTATTTATACCATGTGATTTTTTTAAAGAAGTACTGGCATTTCTAGAAATTGCCTGTGGCAGATAGCGCAATTCTAACCTTGATCTAAATTACTCGATGAGGCTGCCATTACTTCTACGCGAAATCAAGACGCTTAACTGAATAATTAACGTAATTGCGCTTATTAACCTTGAAATTATTTACAGTACGG
Source organism: Dermacentor albipictus (assembly GCF_038994185.2). Classification (NCBI taxonomy): domain Eukaryota; kingdom Metazoa; phylum Arthropoda; class Arachnida; order Ixodida; family Ixodidae; genus Dermacentor; species Dermacentor albipictus. The sequence goes on along the minus strand of NC_091830.1, from coordinate 23,547,285 downwards.
TACATATGTCAATCGGCGTATTATAGCCGGCAAGTTCGCAAGGCGTATCCACTTGGAGCAAATTGTCTGGACTGGACCAGTTTCGATATGATCATTTTCAATTTGTCCGTTTGAATGCATTGGCGTTCCAGTAACTTCTTTTAGGAAAACGTTGTTTGATGCATTGAATCACTGAAGTAACTGAACATCAGGGCATTTCCTCCTTAAAAATTCATATCTCGAAACTGGTGCAGTGCAGAGAATTCGTTCCAAGTCGATATGCCCGGCAAACTCAACGGGTATGATTCGCAGATTTAAATATGCGCCGTAAGATAATTTGTTAAAAATTTGATAATGAAATTACATTACTCATTTATTTAGGCATTTTCATTTACCGTATACAATATGGCCGCCTCATCGAGTAATTTAGATCAAGGGATAGAACTGCGCTATCGGTCACAGGCAATTTTTTTTTTAAATTTTGGACCTTCTGAAATGCAACGCCCGGTGGACTGCTCCCGTGAGGTCAAGTAATTCTACATTGACCGATGTTATTATTATTGAATTGTAGAGTATAACACGTGAAAACTGTGCAGCGGGTTCTGAGGGATGCTGTAGTGTAGGACCCTGGATTCATTTTGAAAGCTTACGGCTCCTTAATGTACACCCGGCCACAAAAGTTTACTGACCACAGGATCTCAGAAAACTTTTAATTCCAAAGCAGCCTGTAGCAGTATCCAGTGAAACTGCTTACGACAATGTTGTTAGCATAGTACAGTCGAGGCCTGAAATGCAAATACTGGGCAGCGTTGTGAGGTTGCGGATATATTCAGATTTCTCTCATATTTCATGGTCCGTAATATTTTGTGGCTGACTGTGCATCTAAATCTACGCGTACAAGTGTTCGTGTTCGTGCACATTTCAATCCCAACGCACTTGGTCCCCTGCTGCCGGTAATTGAATTGGCAACCCCGCTTTCAGCAGATACTTCACAAACACAACCGAAAACCAGAAGGAACACAACTACTAATCTACAGTGCAATGCCGCTGCGTTTAAATGTGAGGTATATGAACGTGTTTATGACGGGTCCTGCAGGTAACCTGTGTGATGTTGCACGTAACTAACTGTTTGTCCCGCGCGACGCGCAGATGTGCAGAGGAAACTCAGGCAGATGGACCTCAGCGACGACCTGACGAGCATCAACGGCGACGAGGACCTGGAGAGCACGCCTGTGACGTCAGAGTCGGTCTCGAATCGAGCCCTTTCGGCGCGAGTTCCGGACACTCCAACGGACTGTACCGACACCATCGCCCAGGTCCTGGCCCTTGTTTCAACTTCGATTACTACAAACGTGTATAGAATAGTTCCACAACTGTTTTCGTGTGATGACTGCCACGGCAACTGTGGTCGCGCTGTTGTTTTCGAGAAAGCGCAGTAATAACCTGTATAGCTTGGAAGGGACGGAAGCTCAGAGAAAAATTGGTTTCGAAGAACGACTGAGGAATACGAAAGAAAGTAAATAGTTTGCGAGAGCATTGAAGTATTTGCGCAGACAAAATATTGACTCACAGTGGGGGAAAAGAACCACGAAGCTTACTAGCAATATGCGGTCGGTACAGTAAGCAGAATGGCAAGAAAGAAAGTTAAACGCAAAGTCAGAGACACCGAGACGATCTATCGGGTGGCGGCAAAGGAAAAGAAAGCGACTCCGAGTAACTAACTCGAAGTTAAAGAGTAAATCAGGGAAGAAACGTTTCACGGAAGCTCAAATGGAAGCTCTTCACTTTTCGAAGACAGATCAGGATGCCATATAGCTCGTATAGTTATAATGCAAGGTACAGCAAGGAAGAAGACGCATGTGTTTGCTGCGGTAAAGTTAGGGCAACAACGGAACGTGTTTTATGAGAACGTGAAGACATCTAACTGACGATTGGTTTAGGTTCCGCTGCCTCCTTAAAGGCCTTGAGTTCCGGGATAGCGCGAGGTAAAGCATGCCTGGAGGCAACAGAAATAAGTAAAAGGCGTTTGGTGGTTGGTTGATAGAAACGTGTAACCACAAACAACGGAAGCACACAAAAACAAAGTTCCCAATACGCGTTCAGAAAGTTTGCTACTGTGAATTTTTCTTGTATATATATATATATATATATATATATATATATATATATTGTGTGTGTGTGTGTATGTATGTGTATAGTGACAAAAAAATTGTGGGCAACGAACCGCCCCGTCACAAAGGGGGAGCTCAGAGCAGTTATCCATCCAGGAGGCAGCTCGGCGCACATAGTACAGGAGGAGGAGGAGGAGGAAAAACATACATTAAAAAAAACGCACACGTGTCTCTCTGCCTTCTACAGTGCAGCGCCATTACAATTGCCGAGCTGGCGTGCTTGAGCCGGCGCAACATACATGGACATGCGTTGTATCCGTGCCGCGTAGCCACTTTCGATTGTGATCGAGCGCGATCTGGATCGAAATTCTTTACCGCGATTAGCTCCCTCCAGCACCTTACACATATAAGTCAATCACTACCGAGAAATTTGACCCCAGTTGGGCTCGATAGCTGTTATATGTGCGCCGTGTGATGCCCGTATTCGACATAGCGGAGACTACAGAACTAAACCCGGATACAGCGGATGGTTTGAAGAGTCTCGGATATAGCGAAGGAATCGATTCGAGTACGGTGAAACGCTTGCAAAGTAGTGGATAGATTTTAGTTATTTGTTCTTTTTTTTTCAAAAGACCAGTTCACCAACTCGAATAACAGCACCAGAGGCAAGACAGATAGAAGGAAACATCCTGTCTGTTGCTCTGTTATTCGATTTAACTTATCATGCATCAGCCATCCCAAGTTAGCATGCCGTTACGTTCGCTAAACTCATAGTCTTTCTATAACAGATTTGTACCTAGATTAAAAACAAAGCGAAAACAGCAGCCTAAATATACATGAGTGGTTCGCGACGAAGAAAATCGTTCAATCGTACTCGGCATGTCGCAGCTCATCAGCCACGAGGCTTCGCTGCACAGATCTCACGCTGGAACGGCGCCCATTTGAGGTCGTATTCTCGGACGATCCCTTTCGGCGACGCAATCCCGTTCGCGCGACGTAGTGCCCGACCAGCCATTCAGCTTGTCCGACTTTGCGCAAGCAGCCAATATGCGCGCAATGAAAGCGAAATCTCCGAAAGTGAGCGTCCTAGAATAGGTCCCGTGAATGTTGCAGGTGGAAGACGTGAGTGGGGGCGAAGGGAAGAAGACGCAGCCGGCCATGTCGGTGCCCGTGATGGACTTGGGTCCCCTGGCCGACCTGCTGGACCAGGGCCAGATGGAGGAGTTCTCCATGGCACCCTGTCCGCAGGGCACCACCATCCGTTGCCGCATCACGCGAGACAAGAAGGGCGTCGACAAGGGACTGTACCCGACCTACTACCTACACCTCGAGAAGGAGGATAGCCGAAAGGCGAGTAGTTAGTCTTAGTAACAGTTGCAGTAGTAGTAGGAGGAGTAGCGGTACTGGAAGTAGTAGCAGTCAGTGGTAGTAGCAGTGGCAACAGCAGTAGTAGTAGTAGAAGTAGTAGTAGAGAGAAAACGGTTGTTAGAAAGCAGAGAGGTTAACCAGAGTTAAGTGGTAGTAGTAGTAGTAGTAGTAGCAGGAGTAGTAGTAGTAGTAGCAGTAGAAGTAGTTAGTAATAGTAGTAGTAGTTAGTAATAGTAGCGGTAGCAGCAAAATCCGGAGTACCAGTAGAAGTAGTTAGCCGTAGTAGCAACAGTAGTAGTAGTATGCGTAGTACTTTGTTGTTAGTAGTAGTGGTAGTCGCAGGTAGCAGTAATAGCTGCAACAGTGGCATTAGTAGTAGTAGCAGTAGTACTTAGAAGGTATTACTAGCAGTAGTAGCAGGGCTAGTGACGTTAGCACGGCAGCAGCAGCGTGCAGTAGTAATTTATTGCTTTATTATACTAATGACAGTAACCACCAAGAAGGTGTGAATTCACCGGTGACTGCCTCGGATAGTGTAGAACATTACACCTGACATCTTCTAATGGGATTCCTCTTGCGCACCACGGGTTGTTTCACAAATTCTTTCATTCCCCAAAACGTTGGCAGCTGCTGAGTCTTCCTTTTCTTTAAACATGATTGAAGAAGGCATTGGCCCAGAAATACCGCGCTAGCTACTCCTTGTTTTATCAACAGGTGGTACCGTTAAATGTACCGTTTCCTGCCTTTAACGCACATGTCTCGCATGGAAGAACGAGTAGAAAAAAAGTTAAAGCAGACACAATGACATTACTATGTAATGGTGAAAGCAATAGAGCGGTATCAAAGCAACAATGTCAACAACAACGGCCCTACTACGTGACATCTACAGCAACAGCAAAAAAGCGTCTATATATATATATACGTTTTGACATCCGTTACGAACGCCCTACGATGCTGTTTCATCAAGATTATTATTTTTTTTTTGCTATCGAAGCGTCCTTTCGTATGGCTGCTGTCGATCACGCGCACAATTGCTTTAAGTTCCATGGTATAGGATCAAACGTCATTAGGGACAGTTTATATATGAAGTTGAAGTTGAAGTTGAAGTTGAAGTTTATTTTCACCACTAACAGTACAGCGTGCTTTACACAGAACAGTTGTGGCGTGGAAAGTGGGAAAAAAGCTGCGCTAATGCAGCTTGACTAGCCCCACCTCCCATCCGTACAAAGCAGCAGAACGACAGCACAGCAAACTTCATACAGTCTTAACATATCAAAGAAAAATAAGTAAAAACGTGTACAATAATTGTCAAGTATACATAATTATATGCGCCCTTGGGTGCCTACAAGTACATCAATCATTCATGCACACACAAAAAAAAAACCAACGACAAGTAAATTATTGCAAGGTAACATAACAGTAAGACATACTGTAAACAGAAAGGAGGGCTTTAGATAGACAGAATTTTTCTAGGTTTGTTGCAGATTATGTAAACATGTTGAATAGCTCCCTACCTGAAAGGACACGCAAGTGATCTTCTGTCAGCTTGAACGTATTGAGTATGTGTGGAATGGTGAATTTTAACATTTGGAGACCGTAGTTCGTTCGTGTTCGGGGAATGTGCCAGTGTTCAGAATTTCTGATGGGACGCAATGATATGTTCGGCTGTAATTGCGCTAAACCTCTTAGGTTTAGCGTCCGTCTTAGTTTAACACTGTGACGGCATTCAAGAATTAGGCGACATGTTTCATGGGCCAATTACCCATGTTTCATGGGTTTCATCGCATCCAATTAGGAGCGGGAAGCTCCGCTTTATAAAACAATTTCTTTAGCGTTCTCTGACGTGAAATAAACAGCATTTATGCATAAAACAAAGTGCAGTTCATTAGGCCACGCTAGATTTAAATAATGTTTCCATGCCGGCCGCAAAACAGCGATCAAATCGGATGGTATAACAGAGTATGAATGTTGTATATTGAAAGGTATGACTCACCGATGAGATGAGAGGGATAAATTTCCTGTGTTTTTTTTTCTTCTTTACTATACGGTGATATTGCGAATGCAGGGCGCTTAGGATTTTCCAACAGCGAAACCTGCATTCAAAGAATGGCCAGCCAAAGCACATTCCTCCTCGCTCCCTCCCTCACCCACGCCTTTGTGTTCCACAATGGCTGTGCTTTTTTTATTCTTCAAAATCTCCTTAGTGGAGTCGATCAAACTGCAGTTTCGAAAATAGCTCAGATTAGGGTACGCCGCCGCAGAATTCCGAATAGGCAGTGATAAAAGGTCTCTTTGGAGGCAATCGATAGAAAGGCCTTCGGCTCGTACCTGTGTTTCAGGTACTTTCGGAAGTGGTCGGGGAAATTCAACACCTGGACCTCTAAGCGCAGAGATGGCTCGGAAAATAACAGGGTGCACACTTCAAGGAACGACGCTTCCGCATCTGCTGCAGAAGGGATCGCATGGCTTCCGCCAAAACGAGGGCCCGTTTACGTTTTGAACGAACCGGCTCGAAAAACGCTCGACTACCGCCACTTCCCAGTTCAGCCACGCGCTTGCGGTAAAGGAAGTTCTCGGTGAACAAAGCCACCTTGCCGCGTTTACTTTAAGCTCCTCAATCTTCCAGGGAATACCGACGAAGGTGCTTTGGGAAGCTCTCAACAGGGATGTTGCAAAATCGTAGGGCGAATGTGGGCGCGTTCAACCACGAACAAGGTGGCCGATATCCCACGGCTGCACGCGAGCTGTGCGCAACTAGATCGCTGCGTATACCAGCCACATATAACGTCTTACACACGTTGTTCATAAATGTACGAGAGGCGAGGTTTCGAGCTTTGCAACGCGACCATCTACCATCGCATCTACACCATGGGTGGCACGAGTGTCAACACTGAAAAGCCGTGCCTCTTGCAGAGTTCCCGAACTTTGTTTCGATACGTCCACGAACTGACGACATATGTTTGAGAGACTCTCAGGGGTAGGCTCCAACCGCCTTCCTCTGAAAAAACTATGCCTCGCTAATTCCATGCAGTACACTCAAGACTGGGGCTTGCGTCAGCCACTCAGGAAAGGGAGCCGTGTGCATGTTTTTTGAGAACGGCGGTGCAAGGCACGCCGATTGTTTACGACTAATGCTTCCTTGAAGCCTTCAACAGCGTAAAAAAATTTTTACACCCTTACAAACGAATAAGGGCGTAATTTGGTCTATAAGTCACACGCTTACATAAAAATGATGTAAGGGTGTGGGCTTTAAGTTGACTTGCACCCTTGTGCATACTGAGGCGTGTAAATTGTGTTATTGTGCATTCAGTTGAAGTAGCGTGGGGAGGGGACAGTAAAGGGCCCCTTCTTGAGGGGCCGCATTCCCAAAGCTTTTCGTTTGTAAGTGCGCCTAGCCATTGGTCGTACGCCTCCGCTGATAACACGTTCAACACCATGGTTAGCTGGAATTTGCTTTTACGAAGTATTCTAGCGTACCAGCTTTACGTGAATGCAGGTCTTGTTTCTCTATTGCGGCTTGGCTGAGACGACCCGTAGCTTTGGCTTCGCTGCATGGAATTCGTGAAGTAGAGCATAGATTCACAGAACGGAAGCCAGAGAAAGAGCTCTTCTCGACAAAGCGACTTCGCGAATCCCTTGGAACCTCCGCAATCCAGAGTTGGGAACTGGGCTGCTGTCTGTGAGGGGGGAGGGGGCTTTCGCATGCAACGCAGCAACCTGAGGCCTGGGAGGAATGCGACAAGAAGGTACACTCGCACAACGACGACTTCTATGTTCGCGAAATGAGGTGTTTCTTTCGTGGGTTCATAGTACAAAAGTTGTTTCGGTGCCGTTTATTTGAATCCGCAATGAAAGCAGGAACAGGTGCTTGAAGCGATGAGGTTTTTTCCCACGGATGTCGGGAAAGCACGAAATAGGCCTAGCGCGCAAGCACTGGTGGTGGCGGAGGGATCGGAAGAGGGAGGCGGGGGGGGGGGGGGGTGGAGGGTTGGAGAGGCATGCTGAAACTCAAATCTTTCGGTGTCGAGGAAGCCGGTTGTGGGTCTAGCACATGCTTCGGGTGTGTTGGAGCGTTTTGGGCCACATAGCACATTTCTAATTTTTGAATTCGAATGCTTGAAGACGCGGAGATTACTTGGGAAAAAAATCGTTATGCAGAATTCACTAATAACAGCATCTCACTTATTACGCTTTTAATTAGTTTTGTAGGACGTATTGCAGTTTAGAAGTTGTTGCCGGTGAGTTCAGAAGGCCCATCTACTTGGAAGGATTTCTGAAAAGCGCCGTAAATCTTGCGGTAAAGTATTACGGTAGAAACTGGCCATAGTGGGCAAGCATTATTTGCCAGCTTCTCATCCTGCATTCATTCAACGATTAATTGAGTGAGCGGCCGAGTTAAACGCACCGCTGCTCACTTAGCGAGGATGACGTAATGTGCTGCAAGTATTGAAATGACCCGTTAGAATTGCCTAATTGGTGAGCCCAATTAATTGAATGTATTATTATTGCGCAAACAAAATGTAATCGCAATTAATACGAATTAGAACTAAACAATGTGATGTGAGTTGGCTTCATTTCCCTCGTGAATTTTTATTGGAATTAAGTGATGTACATCATAAATGCGAATTAAGTTTAAAATATCCTAATTACAATTAATTAATATTCTTCCACACAAATCAATTCAATGGTATTAAATTGAAACCAGGCTATATAACCCTAAGTACCCTTAAGTTAGATTAAGCCAAATAATGTAACCCAACTTAATTTTACTTAGCCTCACTGTTCCTAATAGCCCTCAGTTATTAGTCATTACACCTAAGTAATTTCACGCAATTGATCTCCATTAGGCTTTCTTACCCTTCAATAATTATAAGGAGTGTTATTTAGACTGAATTATTTCAGCATAATTAATCTTATGAGTATTTAAACTGTGAGGAAACAAGAAGAACACTGGAACACTTTACCTAGTCTTGTCACATTTTTATATATAAACGTTGCGAGTACTTACTACAAAATAAAGATACTGGACATGGCATTGAATGCAAACATTGACATCGTCTCGCCATAAACAACGGCAGAAGCCACATTAGTTTCGAACGTATTGCAAAACAAAGCAGATTTAAGAGACACACTACCAATCGGACGAGAAGTTCCAGGAGTAGCTCCACATCTTCACTGTTGATTCAATTTCTCACTTGCACCAGAAAGTCGTCGCTTCAGTACTAACGACGACATCTACGTCTAAATATTCCAGCTTTCTTTTTACATCATAGGCCGCGATAAAAGACAGGTAAACACAGGTACTCCACTATGGTTTTGTGATCACGAAGGCTGATCCGAAGTTACCCAATTATTCGGTCCCCAACCTTCTTTTCTGCTACCTTTTGCGCCGTGTTTCCCAGGTAAACATGTATATAAACTTGTGGGAGGGGGAGTGAGAAACACTCAGCCACACTTCGTGCCTAAAAGGGGACAACCCGTTGTAAGATTTGGAGTCGGGCTTGCAGGACGATCGGAGGAACTTGGGGCGACAGGACTAGGCTAGCAGGATTTATTTACATTATTTACGGTTTAAACAAGACATACATCGACAGTCTAGCGTGACTCCCAAATGGAGCCCGCAGGACGAAGCACAGGGCTCACGAGTACATTGACGAGCACAGAGCACGACGACGAGCACACCCTAGCAGCCGACAATCGCCGATTATAAGCACTCCGTTCGACGTCATCGCAGACTACACGCCATTTTGAAGGAGGAGGGCTTACAAGTGCCGCACAGGTTTCAGTGCTTTCGCCGAGCGCAGACGACCTTTGCAGCGCAGTCGTCGTGGTATCCATTGTCCCGCGTCCCCGTAGTCAGGTGCTCACGCCCGACCCCAGGAGGCGCCTCTAAATTCCAGAGCTGACGTAGTCCGCAGTTCTCCAAAGGGAGTTCACGGTTGGTTAGCGCTGTCCTAGCTCGTTCTCTGAAGGGCGCCGCCACCGCGGGTCGGTCGAAGCACGTGCAGCGGGCTGAAATAGCTGGCACGTTGCCACCCCGGCCGGCCATTGCTAACACCGTGCATGTCTCCGCGTCCATGCAGGTATTTCTGCTGGCCGCCCGCAAGCGCAAGAAGAGCGCCACGTCCAACTACCTGATCTCCGTGGACCCGACGGACTTGTCCCGAGGCGGCGAGTCCTTCGTCGGCAAGCTGCGTTCCAACCTGCTCGGCACCGCCTTCACCATCTACGACTGCGCCGAGGGGCCCCGGCAGAACACGGAGAAGCGGTCGGTCCGCTCCGAGATCGGAGCCGTGGTCTACGTGAGTGTGCCGACCTGGCGCTATCAACGAGAGAGAGAGTAAAACTTTATTCAATGTAAATAAAATAAGGCACGATGGCTGGAGCCCCTATTCCAGGGCCCCACTGGCACGAGCGGCTCGCTGGGCTTGGTCCAGAAGGGCCAACTCGCTCTCCCGACCCTCGTCCGCAAGCCATGCCTCCCACTGCCTATTCCTCACTAGTGGATGCAGGTGTAACATGGGACTGTCTATGTGCGGAGGCCTCCTGGGGCACTCCCATGTGATGTGTTTTAGTGTGGGTGTGTCTGTGCACCACGGGCACTCGTCAGTGAACCTCGTGGGGTGTATTCTGTGCCCTATCAACGAGAGGTCATAAGAGACATTTAGCTTAGGGGACGCAAGCGGCTTGCGCACGCAAGAACTAGGAGTGCCGGTACTGCGCATGTGCAGGCCCTAACGTGGGGCTCTGCGCATGCGCAGTACCGTCGCCCTTAGTTATTGCGTGTGCAAGCCGCTTGCGTCCCCCAAACCAGAACTCTCTGACGAGCACCTTCGAAGAGTGCCGACAGACTGTTTAGAAGTTGCAAAGGATTCTAACGCAAGCTTTTCGCTCGTAAAAGAGTTCCACTCCTAAGGTATTGAGAAACACTCGTAAGGTATTGACACTTTGCAGTGACGGTGAAGAACCTGATGGCGCCGGAATTGTGAATAAGTACCCTGTAACTCTTATTAGACTGAATAGTACGCCCACAAAAAAAAAAACAAAATCAAGTAGCATAGTGGCAAGCACCAGTCTTCGGTCGTCGAAATCCTCAGATTATGAGACAATATTGAAGAATTTTGGCCTCTCTAGGCACGCCTCGCGCCGCGCGACGCAGCTAACAGTGACAAATTGATCGACGTGAAAAAGCGAAACAATGGACGCGTGAACACGCACGCTTTTAAGTAGATTAATCTTATAATAGAAGTCGTCTTGTAGTTCCGCCCCGGTGTCATAGATATTACCCTGACGCCGTGATAAAAATAAAAATATTGACTCACGTCTTGTACAAATGAGGCCTGGTAGGATGGCGTTGGTCATAAAGTATAAGCGTTGCCCCAGCTAACTTTAGCGAGAGCTTAAAAAATATGCAAGTGCCACGTAAGTGGACAGAACAAAGGTAATGTTGTTTGCCGTCGCTCGGAGATACTGAAACTGTCTTCTCATTCCGCCTAATTAGATAATTAGTCTTAATTATATAACCAACTTGTGAAATGTTATTACATGAAAATTGTTAACGAGAAAATTGTACAGTGACATGAAAAACTTCTTGACGCAATAATTTTGGGGCAAGTTTCGAGCAGTGCGTCCTACAATAGCTTTGGGATGCGAAAATTAGCTTGGCCGTCGGAAAAATCAAACGCTGTCTTACATTTGCGAATTTGATCATTGCCACTGCGCATGCGTAGTGAAAATGATCTAATTTCTACGGGTCGGAAAAAACTTTCAGGGCACTTGATTGCGATTCTGGACTTACTCGAATTCCACCATGTTGTCGAATTCTGCCGTGTTCGTATTTTGAGCTAGTGAGAAATGAATATGGATGGTGAATTCGACACACTGGTGGAGTCTTACAGTGCCCAGCATAACAGCCCCTGCTATAAGTTCTTACATGTGCAAATCTGACCGCTCGCAGGAGACAAACGTCCTTGGCTTCAAAGGACCCAGGAAGATGACTGTGATATTGCCAGCCATGAGCAAAGACCACAAGAGGATTGAGCTGAAGCCATCTTTCGTGAGTTGGCGTTTTATTCGCGTGTAATGGGAACACGGAGATAACTGCACCACAATTATCATCATCATCATCATTATCGTCGTCGTCATCGTCGTGGTCGTCGTTGTTGCTGTTGTTAGTCGTAGTAGTAGCCGTATAGTAGTAGTAGTAGTAGTAGTAGTAGTAGTAGTAGTAGTAGTAGTAGTAGTAGTAGTAGTAGTAGTAGTAGTAGCTGTGAGGTTAGTAGTAGCACTTGTTATTTACGAAATAATCAGATCTTGAAAAAATAGGTCACCCAAGGGTCAGGTACGGCGATGTTCAAAAATAGGCCCAAAAGGACTGAGAAATTTATCAAAAAAGAAGTACAAGAAAACCAAAAGGAAAATGAAGCAAACACACAAAGAAAAAATAGCGGATGAACACAACAGTACCCCACTCAGTCATAGCCTGCCGCATATAAAGTATGCATAGTTAAAGAGCTCTGTATCGGCAGTATGCGAACGTTCGGTGACAGCTCGCGTGACGAGAACAGTCACTACAAAGGAAAAAGAAGGAACCTTGCACACAGCGAAATATCAGAAATAGTAAGAGTAGTGGTCGTGACAGGAACAGCAGTAGTATAGTCTGGCTGACTTACTACGAGGTGCCGCTCGCCCGATGCTCGGAGGGTGACTGACCAATAAGCGAGCGGCATCGTCCCATTTCTGGCGCGCGTTCCCGGAAAGCCCAGCTGTCAGAATAGGCCTGGCTTTGACCGGAAGATTTTATCTAGGATGTTGTGGGTTCGGGAGAGAGAGAGAGAGAGAGAAAATAATGCAGAGAAAGGTAGGGAGGTTAACCAGAGGTAGTTCCGGTTGGCTACGGTGTCCTCGAGGCACAGTCAGGGCCGAGACCTATGGCTCTCGTTGCACACTGCAGCCAAACGAGCTGGGGTCGAGGCTGGTGGCCTTCGATGATGACGTCATGCACCACTCCGTGAGCTGTTGGGCTATTTCCTTCGTGGCGCGTCAAGATCGATTGTATAACGTGTCGGGACGTCTCCTGCCTTAATTTTGTACACGTTACGGCATTGCGGCTTGCTTAGTTTTTGCGACGCAGTGCCAGAGTACTCTGAACTTCCGCCCGGGCCTACCTTCCCTTGGGAAGGTAGCCGGAAATATTTGACTCCGGCTTAGGATCATGCTGGTTTATTTATCACAATAACACATTTTTACTAGCGTAACATGAGAGGGACAAAGGAAAGAACATGGGACTACGGTAATTTACCATTGAGAAAAAGTGGAAGGTCAGGGCCCATTGTATTGGAAAGGGGTATAGTCAAGGGAGAAAGTTGGGCTAGTTGTCAGCGAGCATAATGAGACATGATTACTAGCGTAACAAGATTGGGACTAAGGAAAGAACAGCGTAATCCCGTGTTCTTTCCTTAGTGTGTCTTGTTACGCTAGTAACCATGTCATATTATGCGTCCGCGACTTCAGAACTTGCTCTCCCCCTTTAACCGTTGCCAGAGCAGCTACCTCATTGAGTGCTCCCGGCTGCGTGAGCACCCATCACTGCAAAGCACTGAATGATCCCCATGACCTCCGTGTTAGATAATTCTTACCTCACTGGCTTAAATAAATATGGTGGGTTGAGGTGAGGAGGAAACAGAGAAAACGAGGTAAACGGACCGAGGCTGTGTGAAATTCGATAGATTGGCTGGCCGCTCTATAGCTAGCGAAAAAAAATCGAAAAGGAAGAGAGATTTTATCTCAGGGAAGGCAGATAGGTAGGCCTGAGCTAGAGTGCTCTAGACGGCCACCGTACGCAATGAGAAGAGAAGGGGAAGAAAAGACGGCTGAAGAAGAAGAAGATGATGATGATGACCAATTAGACGCACGCTATAGACACGACCATGCAGCAGTGCTCATGGCGTGGTCCCACATCAATGTCGTAGAGATAACGAGAAACAGAAGTGTTTTCACAAAACCGCAGTTAAAGAAATATAAGTAATGACACAAAAATGACTTAGATTTCTCTCTCAGGCGTCACCTGTTGCTGCTACGGTAGTGATTTATATTACGATTGGGACAACTCTCCTTGCGACAAGACGTGCGGCCATGACAGGAAACGGGGTGTTTAAGAAAATATCAAATTTCTTTATTCGTGAAGAGCGAACATCAGAATCGCACTGCCGAAATGCCCATGTCGCTGCGAAAGAAACTCATTTCTGCGCGAAAAAAAAATTAATACCTAACGGAATGACTGCGTCGCGAAATTCCATAAACATTTTTTATTTCTTTCCACGAATAGAAATATTCCAGTTGCCACTTTTCTAGCAGCGGTGGGCGTAGAAAAGGAATGTTTCCTCTTGATCACGTTCTACGTTCTTCTTTCATGCACCGACAAATAACGTGTACGCGTGAACTTTTCGTGCTTTTAGTTTCATAGTTTTGTGCACACAATTTGGGTGTGTCATTCCTTACCTTTTTTTGGCATTTTCCTATATGCATATTTCATTGGATACTGAAAATGAATGCCATGCTATTGTGTACACACATATGTAAAGGGGTATTTTCTGCAGCTTTTTGCGTGTGCGCCTCGCGTCATAACGTTGTTGCCAAAAAAATAATTATATAGGAATTGTATTAAATTGCGGAATTCACGACCTAAAGAAACAGCCTCCGAGGAATGTGTCCATTACATTAGGAAATCTGATGCGCGTTTGCTCCGCGACTTACATAGGGCTTGACACACACGGGTTTGAAATAAGCGCAAAGTTCGTAGGTCCAAGCACAGTTGATTCTAAATGCTTTCACTTTTTTCTTTTTTCTTCTTTTTTGTCATCTGCTTACGAAGGAACACGGCGGCCTGTTGGAGCGGTGGAAGAGCCGGAATATGGAAAACCTCCTCGAACTCCGCAACAAAACGCCAGTCTGGAATGACGGTGAGTACACACCCTCTGACCACCGCATTGCTTTGATGGGCTGCAGCGCAGGTCAGATGCGGACACGAGAACTTGAACAATACAGGCAGCGGGAACTGTGCTCACGCCTCCCCGTCTCTCCTGAGCTGCATCCCCAAATTGTACTCGACCAATTGGCTAGCCTATTAGCTGGTGCTGAGAAGGTGGTGTGCAGAACTACCACGGGTTCTGTTCTGTGTAAAACATGGCGCATATGTTTCTTATATATGGTACGGAAGGGTGTGGTACCGTTCACTGAGAAACCTCGAACGAAAGCACAGCGACACGAAAGGATAAAGACCAAGCACAAAGTGCAGACGTGCTTTTGCAGACTTGAATTTTTCGGAATGAGAGAAATTTCCTTGGGGCGGCCCTTCTTTCCAGAAAACGTCACTGCCGTTGCGAAAAATTTAGAAGAAACCGCATTTTAAGCGACCATGTACGAGCGTGGCAGAGAGAAGGAGCTTAATGCAAGCTGAATGTCAACTCCTCTTCATGCAAGGCTTGTCACTTCAGATGGGGTGTTGGAGATGACATGAAGCGGAAATGAACGCAGAACCCTGAGAATACAAGAGCATAGAAAAGCGAAGACAAAGAACAATGAACTATGAATAAATAAATAAATTACGCCCAGATGAGTACCAAAAAAAAACCTGCCTATAGGACGTGACTGACGTAAGTATAACACCAAGGCTTTAGTGGCTCATTTTTCGTCCCCACTGTTGTCACAGGGTCCCGAAAAGAAGCCTAGCCTAGCCTAGCCGAAAAGTCACTAGCCTGTGTTTGACCATGCGTTACCATGTAATGCGTTCGCTGCCAACGTCATGGTGGTTTAGCGGCGACAGCGACATATCACGTGCTGAATGCCATCAGGTACATGAAAAAAAAATATAGCGTGGAAAAAAATAAGACTGAAGAAGAAAGTGGACAGGACGAGCGCTCTCCAAATTCAAATCCTGTTTATCTCGCGCTTTTTTTCTTGTTTTTTGACAATAATCAATAGCAACAACGTTTCAGACACTATCAGATAGATTTAATTAATTACACAGCGGTGAGCAGATTTGACCGATTATAGAAACAGAAACAACAAAAAGCGACTACTGGCGGTGGCTACATGATGTCTGCATGAATAGGTGACCGACGAAATACACATAACAGCAGAAGCTGTTATGTGACCTCAAATTTTCTCGTGTTCTTCAGTTGATGCTTAAGTTTGGACAAAGAAAAACTTTGGACAACCACGGCGTACGCGGAAAAAAAACGTTGAATAAACGAAAATAGATTAAAAAAAGCCAACTTCGGTGCTTAAAAGCTAATTTGCCTCGGCGTCAATAAACAGCGCACAGGTATATAACTAATCACAGGTCATACCAAAGGCAGCGACGTTCGAACAGAGCAATACATCTGAACATTGTTCGGCTAGTTTTGCGTGCAACTAACAATAACTGCCCTTTCTATACTTGCTCTATCAGAAAATAAACACACAAGTGCTACACCACTACGCTGATATAACTGCAGCAAAATACGTTTAAACACAAGTCATTTCAAGGAAAATGCCGGATTAACGAGTCGATGGCGTCAGCTTTCATTGGCTATTCATAGGCGCAGTGTTAAACCCCAGCTCAATGGAACCTATCGTTTCGTGAACTCCAGTTAAATGGAACTTTGACCGAAACTACTACGCATATCGTCGGCGTATGGCGCATGAACAATGCGAGAAACGCGTAAAATGGTGATCACATTTGGAGCAAAGAAAGCCGTATCCGTAAGGAACTTGCGGGAAAGGTTGCAAGTTGCAACATTGCTTCCATCACGAGGAATTCACTAGGCAAGTGATGATCCCTGCCGAGAGAGAGAGAGACAGAGAGAGAAGGAGCAACGGGATCGGTAGGGCCTTGCAGTCTAGCTGTCCCTGCTGTTTCGTTCTCAGCGCCAGGAACAAGAGACCCCTGGTAGATGATGCCCTAGTTGCCTGCTCTGAAGACACTTTCGAAAATATTACCGGGTGGAGTTGGCGGCGAAGTTCACAGATGCTACTCTTTCAGTGGGCGTCACTGCTTCGGACCAGATGGCAGGAGATAAAGTCGGAAGCATGAAGCGCAATATGTAAATCAAGGACTGCGCAGACTAATTTGGATTTATTGCGCGCAAACACAGACACGCACGCACGCACACACACACACACACACACACACACACACACACACAAACACACACACACTCACACAATATATATTATATATATATATATATATATATATATATATATATATATATATATATATATATATATATATATATATATTCATACGAGCACTTATTTATCCTTTTCTCGGGGACTACACTTCGCCCACGAACAACTTTATGTTATCGTTGGTTCTACGTGTTCTGTAATGAGATTGTATGCGCGACATGAATTGTGTAGTGCTTTCTGGGAAGCACGGGGGCACGGCTAAGCACCAGGTCACGGGATCTAATCCCGGCCACGGCGGTCGCATTTCGACGGGGGAGAAATGCTAAAATACCCGGGTAACATTTAGGTGCACATAACATTTAGGTACACGGGAAAGAACCCCAGCTGGTCCAAGTTAATCCGCAGTCCCCCGCTACGGCATGCCGCATAAACAGATCGGGGTTTTGGCTCGTCAAACCTCAGAATCTAATGTAGTCCTTCTTCAAACTCTGTGTCACCTAATAGAGCCTCCTTGTACTTTGCTGTGTGAAACTGCTGAATTTCAGAGAAAGACGAAATATCTCAAATTCATTTTTACTATGGATTCGCTGTTTCAGACACACAGTCCTACGTCCTGAACTTTCACGGCCGGGTGACGCAAGCGTCTGTCAAGAATTTCCAAATAGTCCACGAAAACGACGGTAAGCTTGGCGCCGATAGTGATTAATTATCGACCTCGACAGACTACTGCCGTGACCGCCTTGATTCACTTTTTAAACAGAAGCAACGTAAGCAATTATTAGTATGCTGTGAACGCAGTGAAGAGTAGCCGTTAACAAGATAGCCTAAGCTGTCGAGAACATGTATTGGCTACTCTGAGAAGGATAATATCAAAAGCTTTGTCATAAGACAAAACTGCATGATCAGTTCATTCAAACTTGTGCAGGTAATCAGGCTAGACCAAAATTTTTAAAGCAACTGAATGGTATGTAGCCTAATTGAAAACCTAAAAGATAGCTGTAAAGTGGGCACTTCGTTGACGCTTGGAAATCTAGGCATGATTTCTCTATATAACGATTTCTGTAGAATTGTTCCCAGGGATTTACGCTAGATGTGATATTATCTGAAGTCATTTTCTTTTCCTTAGACAAGTGAAGTTTGCAGGTCTACATATCGTGTGGATGAATCATCTAGGGACGCGTGAAATACTTTCTATAGGATCCTCCCGTAGTAAATCGTAAACATTGCCAACGCTATATTGTTGGATACCAGAAAAATTCTGCTCGAAACATGGACCTGGTACTGCGTGCAAAAAAAAAACACGAAAATATCAGTTGTAGGCAACAAGTTTTAAATTTCTGCTTTGCGTGGTTTTTGGTGACTTATCCACGTAAGTCATGTCTTGTTGCATGTTTGCTTTCCAATAAAGTGGCATGTCAGTCATACGTAGCAACCTTCGTTTAATGCACACTTCTGTGATCCAGTTCAACCAAACACATTTCTCGCTTCAAAACTCATATAGCACTTCCATTTCTCGAGCTTCTGCGATTCGGACAAGACTAAAGGATTGCCCCTTTAAGAAACTTACCTATCGCATTCCTTCTGTCTTTCGCAGCTGACTACATCGTGATGCAGTTTGGCAGAGTGACCGAAGAGTGCTTCAGTATGGACTACTGCTACCCACTGTGTGCTCTGCAGGCGTTCGCCATCGCCCTGTCCAGCTTCGACAGCAAGCTGGCCTGCGAATGACCGTTACTGCAGTCGCCTAAAGACATTGCCCTGCTGCGCGGCAATCGAAAATGGCGGCGCACTGTGCTTCACCTGAGGAAACTCCGCCGCAGAAAGTGGGACTGCCATGGATTGGCCTTCAGCGACGCCGAATGGATTCCATGAAGCCGGCGAGGGATGGACAATGGTCACTCGCCGGACAATGCGCGGTTCGACCAGTGCGTTTCGTGGGGGAATGGAGGGCAATGGTGTTGCTGACTTTCCTCCTTCCCTCACACCTCCTACCTTTCCCTCTCCCAGCTTTCCCTCATTTCCGGTGAGGCTGCAGTCGAACCTGCATATCGCGCGCACGGATAGAACTGATTATTCGATATAGCAAAGCAAGGCTATAATTATGCTCGCCGATATCATCGTGTATAAAATACACGCAATAGTGAATGTCGGATATAGAGAAGCAAATCTAAACATTTCTCGTCGGTATAAACGCCTCGCAGACTTGCGCCCATAACGAACAATGACTATAGCGAAGTTATTTTGGTGTCCGGTGCGAATTCGTTATAACGAGGTTCGACTGTATATGCCGCGGTCGCCACATCCGTGGCGGAATTGAAGGAAGACCTGCGAAGATGAAGTAGCTTGAAAAGCTGACGAAGCTAAAGTGGCTTCCACTGGAGTCAAGCACGGTGGTATTCTGCACTGCCTCGCGACCATCCTCCTGCCCAAATCCTGTTTCACCGCGAGACGCCTCAAAGACTCGCACGTCTTTAGCTAAGCGATGTTTGCCGTTACATCGTTGACCCCACTGAGCGAAATCAATCTGTACTTGATGCGCAAACTACAGCAGTTCATAGAGAGCTGTGCTGCAATATAAGCTATGTTGGTGCACTGTCGTTGGAGGAAAGTGTTGGTTCTTAAGTCGACAACTAATACCAAGATTGAGATTGTGCCTCACTGGTTAAGGGCACTACTTTTTTTAATTTTTGTAATGCCTGGTATTTCAGTGCAAACTATGAGCTGATTTACTCGGCGACTGAGGATTTTAGTTCAAGCAGTACATAGGTTATGGGAAGATCCTAAGTCGCTTTTAACATAATTCAAGCATCCCACGTTATTTACCATGCAAAAAAAAAATATGATACACGAGTGTCGGTCACCAAACGGTAATTCGCCATCCTCTTTAGTTTAGCGCTGCTTTCTATCACATACAGATCATTTTTTAACTTTGGCCCTAGTCACAGATGGACGGTCTAGTTCCAACTAAGCTAAGATTTCTTCTCGCGGCGCTTAGTGTTGAAGGTTAATCAGCTTCAGGTCTGTTACCGATAGTTTGATCTTCAGCCCAATCGGTAGAACAATCGCCCCCAGCCAGATTGTCATTCTGGGCTCACTTTTCAGAGCACTATTGGGCTGTCCCATAACTGCAAAGGATTATTTTCGAGTAACCAGCACAGACACCTTTTAGCATGCGGTTATAATAAATGGATGCTTTCTTTCTAGAGAAATCTTACGGTGGAATATTTTTTTTTGTATTCTTGCCTTGATGTGCAATCTTTGCCAGTACTTCCAACCACTTGTGAAGTCTGCTGAAAACCTTGACTGCCAGAAGTGTAGGCAGTCGAGCACCAAATCTACGCACATGCCAATCTCAACGAAGCTGATGTCGATAAAAAGTCAAGCGATCTTACAAAGCTTTTGAGCACAATCTACTGATAACGCGCACGTCTCGGGGCTTGTGAGACGGCGATAGGCGTTCAATACAGAAAAAAAAAGAGATGCATGCGCCGAGCTTCAACGGTGGCTTCTTCACTCTAGGAATGGATAAGGCAGTGTGAAAGACACGAACCAAAGGAATACGTCAGACACGCATGGGTTCTAAGTGTTTGTTACGTCATCCATTCGTACATGTCTTTCGAACAAATTTACAATCCACAATGTACAGCTCATTAGCCAAAGTTTCTATCCTGGTCAATGTTATTCTTTGCTGTCACCTTTCAAGCAAAAGTCACGCTGCAAACCCGGAGAAAATGCAACTGCCTCTGGAGTCAGTGCAAATGTGCATCCGCCTCTAAAATTTCTGAAATTTGTTTTTAAATGCGTTTAATAGTGTTCTACCTTTTAGGAAAATCCTGTGCATGAGATGACAAAGTGGATAAGTTGAATGAAAAGGTGACTGTTTTAAGTTTCAAATAAACGTTTTTGAAGTGCGTTGCTTTGCTGTCATTTAGCGTCAGTGCATTAGTGATGACACTTTAGCTCAATCAGTACAGCTGCACATGGTCAGGGAGCAGTGGCACGTGATGCGTGACACCAAGAAAAGTACCAGTCATACTCTGGAGCAATACTTTATTTTCTCTCTTTTTAGACTACGCTACCTTCGGGATACGCTCACATACGTCGCTGAGCAAAGAAACAGACTTGGTTCCGGTTTTAGGCCCACGCTGTTTGAACGTGTGCCTCTGGGTGTTATAATACTGACGAAATAGGAACGACAAAGTTGTCTGCAATCTTGAAACAAAAAAATGTCGTAGGATTTTGATCACATCAATCCGAAACCCAGAAGCCGAACCTACAATTTCCTCGACAATTCATCTCAGTGAATTGAATTCTGGGTTTTGACATGCCGAAATCACGATTTGATTATGAGGGTACGTCGTAGTGGAGGAGTTCGGACTAATTTTCACCACCAGGGGATATTTGATGTGCTTCCAATGCACGAGACTCGGGTAATTCATTTCAGTCAATTCATCATCCAACTGAAGGAATAAGTACAACATCAAGTTTGTATTTCGCTATCGACTGCAGCTGTTTCATATAAAAATCCCTATAATACTTGTCTATGCATAGAACACTTAACTTCCTAGTACATGATAGCGGCCTATTTTTCTGATGAAGAAAATTGGCCCTTAAATTTACTAAATTGCCAATGACCTGTTCGTCTTAAGTGGACGCAATACTTCACATAGGAATTGGTAATGCAAGAGTGAATTAAATGCGCCAAAGTCGAAGATTCTTTGGCATTGATTAGGCGCCAGTATATTTAATGTTCAGGCCACTCGCGTCGAAGTGTGGGTCAAGTATTCCTGTATTCCTGGGATAATATTGCAAATTTTCGGGTTTCAGCAGCTACTACTGCATATCTAATGGAGCCGAACAATGCATTCTTGCATACGCCTAATGTACAACCAAATGGCGATACATGAGAAACATGCTATATCTTCAGGACTAAAAACGCCAGGCATATTACTCGAAGTCCAGAACGGCTTTGACAGTTCCACTTGTGGACGTGTTTGAAAAACGGCTCGCTGGATCCAGATGCGGTGATCGCAGGGGGCCAACAAAGCTTTGTAGTGCGTGATATGGATTTAAATATTGTCAGCGTGGTGAGTAAACGCAGACATTACAACGCAGCACACCATATCAGAGCCACTAAAAGCCTTTCTTTGTGAAAACGCCGACCCAACGCAACTTTTGATCTAATCTGAGTTAGCGAAGTAGAAGCAGTAACTTCCGTCTTATTTTATAATTTCACAATAAAGAGAAAGTAAAATACACAAGAGAAAACAAACTCATAATGACCTTCTTGAGACACAAAGAAGCAAGTGGCGATAAACATTGGGATTTCCCAAATACAAGTACGGTTTCGTAACCTCACAAAGCGGTAAATAGCTAATATTTAATTTACATCATACTTCAGATCTTGCGGCCCCAATAGGAGGAACAATATCCACTGATAAATATACGACACAAAGGGTAAGAACATTACTATGGCATTGCAAGCCAATTAAACTTCAAGAACGCAAAAAAAAGCCTAAAGCAGCAATTTTACCGAGCACGAAGTAGTGAGCACATGACTTTGAAGTGAACCACAAGAGTAAAAATGATAAAAGAGTTCTGAAGGATATGAAATGGTAATGAAATCTTGCAGTTGTTCTACCGTGCAATCACTCGTAGTCAACCAATTGCGACAGCAGCGCGAAATTTAATATTCGCATGCTAAGCGAATAACACAGCGATTCCGATATGGTTCAAGCGGCAGCCTCGAGTTTCTTGCCATTGACATTTGTCAACTGAGGTCCAAAGGAGTTCCTTGCCACCACAAGAGGTCGCGGCAAGGACGTGTGACTATATAGGCTAAGCCAAGCAGGCCTTCGTCGAGGCAGAAACATCGTCGACAACCACAGCCAGGCTGCCAGTGCTTACACAGTTTTGCCTCGCCTTACCATTGCGCTCGCGTTTCACCTACTGTCATCCAGTCTGCAGCATTCTCACTAGATTGGAAGTTCTTTATTGAGCAACGACCTGGTAACCCGAACGCAAGAGAATGTGCTTGCGCTTACGCAATCAATTGCTGGAGGTGTGTGAATATTGGAAACTTCGGAATGAGCCGTCGAATATTGCCCTATGCGATTCAATACTCGAACCAAATATTATGTACTCGCAGGTATACACATTTTTCAAAAGGTTTTCGAGTATTTCGATAATCGTAAACTCTGCCAACTCAAACATAAAATTTGAGCAGCAGAATGACAAATTTCATGCGCGCGACCATAGTAGGCGCATAGTATAAGAAGTATTTGAGCAGGTCACGTCATTCAAGACGCCAAATTTTATCGGCCGAACCGCGAGCATTCGTACTCTCCCAATAGACCTGCTTATGCGAACGGAAGAGTTTTTTTTAATGCCCCATCTGCTCTTTTAATGGGCAAGGCTACGCAAAAACGCACCCTTGAAAAAAGAAATTATGACGGTATTATTTTTAAAATGTGAAGACTGCCTTATAGTATTGGCAAATACAGCTCTTCATCATTAGAACACTAGAGGAATAACATTCGATCTTCGATTCAATTCACATCTGGCAGAGTTCGATACGTATTCTACTCGGTTTTAAACATTACTGTCCGCTAATTCCTCATACTTATACTTCACACAACCACGACGCAGTGAGTTCGAAGGTATAGCCCTCAGTGGTTGACCAAAGCTGCCCGATGCTTTCCCGGAGAACTCATACGTCTTAGTATATTTACCAAGCGGCGTTCGGGCAGAGGAATTGGCGGCTATGGGTGCGCCTATGCAGGGCGATCGGTCCGCCTGTAGCCAGCAGGGCTCGTATTCTTCCTCCTCCCATCTTTACGACTCGCCGTAAATTACACTCCCGACTCCAGCACGCCTTTCGTGGCTACATACACCTGGGACCGTGCGAAGAATTATAGCGTCTGTCGCTGGGTTTGCCTAAAGTTCCTTAATTTGGTCGTTCCGCCCCCATAGGTTCGCCCGCTGTTTGTTCTTCCAGGCGCGTAAACCCCACTGCAACTTCGGGCCCTACGGCGTCTCTAAGTGGCGGGGAGCTGCGTATATTTTCAAGCTAATGGCTTTCCTTGGCTCTTTCGCCCGTTTCCGTGATCGGTCGGTCGCTGGCGACCGACGCTCCGTATAATCGCTAGCGGGAGATTGCAACAAAGACGCCGACGCAGAATGCAAGCCCGCGCAGCGGGCGTGGCAGCGCGCGTTTTGGGAGCCCATACTCGGTGACCACCGAGTAGTTTCAAACGTCCTCGGTTAAAACCTAAGAATTACAAACGAACTCCAGCGACTTGCCCTTCTTTCGTCTGAGAGGCCGCTGAGGACAGCTGTGGTCCACTGGCCGTTGCATACAACCACGTTGGGCTCGCTTAGTTCCCTGATGTCCTACGGCTTTGGGAGTTTAAAAGAACAGTTTTCTTCTTCTTCTTCTCTCTCTCTCGTACAGGTCAGCCTTTGTGACAACGGTTTGAGGATTAATCTTAAACATCCAGTGAAAACATTATGAATGAACCTGCGTCATATCAAAGCTAAAGTTATTACATTATCTGAAACAACGAGCTTTTGTTTTCTCATTAGCGCAACATTTACGTCAGCAGAGCAGACTCACTAAGCTCAGCCCTCTTTCAGAGGTCCCTCCCCCATGTGTATGTGTATAGAGACCCCCATGTATATATATATATATAGCATAAGAAGCCAACAAACAAACACACAAAGGACGAAACGGGGCAAGAAATTACGTGTACTAATTGAAATAAAGAAATTTTAAATGAATGGAAATTGCAAGTTATCGAAATGGAGAGTTAGTGGTAGTAACACTTATATACCCCTGAAAGTGGACGGGAAGCTGAAAGTGGACGGGAAGCTGACGGGAAGCTGGTTGATGACATTGGAAATCATCAACAATCGTTTTGTATAATTTTTTGTACTCATATGTTGCTTATAGATGATCGGGTCTGCAGTCTTAGCGACAATTAATGGGCGTTGTACTAGTTAAGCTGGGTCATTCATTTATTCAGTGATTCGCTTATGAGCACGAATACCGTTCTAGAAGTGTGTGGAAATTCGTTTACATTGAGAATCACCGTCGCTGTATTGTGCACATTTCTTTCTTTCTCCGTAAAAAACAATGCCAACCTCTAAATCCCGCAAATATTTCTCGCTGTTCATTAACAGCAAAGGTTGTAACAACGTAATTTCAGGAATATTTTCCTAGACTGGGAAATGTTTGCTTAAAGAAAATGAAGCAAGGCAAAAGATTTTTGTCGATAGATATTTATGCTAGGGTTACTCATAATGCGTTTTGGATGCGCAGACAAAGCTTCCCGACTAACCAGAACAATCATGGTGGCTTTTCGGGGTGTCGAATGTACAGTGCCCACAAATGCTTGGCTCCACTGACATACCGATGCCCAGAACCCATCGATTCTGCCAGTAGGTATAGGATATCGTCTTGGGGGAATGGCACCGTGACTGTTACTCAGTGTTCGTATCGTTTCTGGTTGAAACAAACTTTTTCCAAGCAGGCACGTTGACATGAATGCTACCGTATCGCATCACGAGTAATGCAGTGCGCCAGCGTGAACATGCTGCCCATCATGGCTTGTGCAATGGTGGTGGCATAAGGTGTCGCACGGAAAAGAAGGAAGCATATAGGAAGGAACATTTCGACACGCAGCGAGCTTTGGCAAGCGAACGCTCCGTGAAGCCGCAGTGGTGGCCCAATGCGTGAACTCTTGCGTTGAGATCACGGAGCAAGAATGGAGACTTGCTGAGGTGCTTGATTATCAGTAGCTAGGCCTGTAGTTATCATTCGGTGCGCTCTTCTTCAGCTGCCTTGCGGTGGCTCTGCCTGCGGAGCGGGAACACTAAACCAACCGCGCACATTGAAGTGTGTTGGTGTGTTGGGCCGACAGGTATGGCTTCAATCGCGTTGCGGTATGCTCCCTCCTATCCTTTTCCTTCCTCCATGGTGTCGCACAATGGAGGCGAAGCAGCGCTCCGAGACGCTTCCGGCACCACACCGCGTGACAGCTCGGCGGACGCAGCAGATCCGCAGTAAATTACATTCGCAATGCGATGCGATCGCGTTTACATGCACTGCTTCAGTCGACTTAGTCGTCTCAATCAAATCCTGCCTGGCGGGTTAATGTGACGCGCTTTCCAGGAGCATTCACTCAAGAAAGAAAGAAAGAAAGAAAGAAAGAAAGAAAGAAAGAAAGAAGGAAAGAAAGAAAGAAAGAAAGAAAGAAAGAAAGAAAGAAAGAAAGACAGACAGACAGACAGACAGACAGACAGACAGACAGACAGACAGACAGGCAGGCAGGCAGGCAGGCAGGCAGGCAGACAGGCAGACAGACAGACAGACAGACAGACAGACGGACGGACGGACGGACGGACGGACGGACGGACGGACGGACGGACGGACGGACGGACAACTTCATTGATATCTGATATCAAGTGAGTTTGGGTCCCCCCGGGTCCCTGGACCACCGCGCGGTCCCATGCTACTTCAAGGCAGTCATGTTCCTTTTGTTCATGACGTCGGCAGCCCGTTCCACCGCAGCAAGCTTCGATGTCGAGTCTGTAGATGATAGCAGGACCTCTCAGTCCTCCTAGGTCAAGATGGCGGGCTGTCACCGCGGAGGAGGATCAGCAGCGCGGCCGAAAAGGATGCGGGAGAGCATGGCGTGAAGGTCGCCGCAGATATAGGGAGCGTGTAGGTGAGGTGCCACAGTAGCTGGATAGACTGCTGAGGGGAAGGGAGAAGGCGGCTCTGGAGGCTTCTCCAGAGAATTTGTTGGGAATAGGTAAGAGAGGGGTGGAGAGGAGGGTAAGTCTGACCATCTAGACAGCCTGTTTGCATGAGTTCTGCAAATGTGCGCACCCGCTCCCTCGAAAAGCACAGATCGAGGCTGTTCTGAGCCCGGCAAATCAAAGCACGAGCCATTTTATGGCAGCCTTGTTTCCGGAGTTCCCAGTGTAAGCCGGCACCCCCGAAGCTCTACCCTGCGTGACCACTTTTGGATGGGGTCTTCAACAAGTACCCGGCAGGGGTGTAAATCACGTCTCTGGCAAACTTGGGGAAAAGCGCTTTTGAGTCGATAAAGATGTATTGAGCATCCGAATGTGCAAGGGCTATAAAGTGGTCTCCTCTGCCTCCTCAGGCGTAGCGCTCGAGGGAAGACGGTGAGCTAGGGGATGGGGTAGAGTTCAGTTGTAACCAACTGCTACAGCTTCATGCGTTGTACAAGTGGCGTCTGCGCAAATGACACTCTGGGCTTGTCCGTAATACTTGTGAAGGGGCATTTGCGCGAGCTCCGCGGTGAGAGATATGATGCTGGGGACAGACGTTTCGAGGAAGGGGTTTAACTACGAGGAGGGTTACGGATGTGTCGAGGGACGGCTACAAGGGTCGACTGACTAGCGGGTGTGTTGATGCGAACGAACGAGAGGATATGGCGGCCAGTCACTTTGGCAGCAAGTCTCCACTACTGCGTCTGAAGGCACACATCATCTACTTCTGCAACCATGTTACGCATGCCTAGTCCAAGGAGTTTGGCTGTGCTGGTGCTACGGAGTAGGTTTAGCGCTGCCTTAGTTGCAAGGCCGATCGTGGCCTCCACGTGCTTGGTATCCGTGCGGTTCAGCTTGACATGTGTAGTGGCGTGTTTAATGCGGCTAAGCGTAAAAGCGCGTACAAATTTCATGTCAGGTTCGCTTAAACTCCTGTGCAGGGAGGATACGCGGCGGTAGAAGCTGCAATCCGGATTGCGTGGAGGCACTGAGTGTTTTAAAGGTAGGGTCATTGGGTCAGAAATCCGACAAGTAAGGAGCGGATACTCCCGCAGAGCCTTCTGGCCAAGGTGTCGCGCTACCACCAGGACCCGCAGTGACAGGACACACTGTTGAACATGTTTTCCGAGGTCGTAGGAGGTTCAATAATCTTTGCTCTTGTTTTGGTTTCGATGGTTAGCCTTTCGTTTCTAGGTTAACGTATTGCGCTGATATATACGACGTCATTTCACCCGCGTTTCCGAGTGTAAAGCTCTTTGATGTTTTACTTAATTTCTGCCTGCTGCCTTCCCATATGTGCTAAACTCATGAAAACCAACATTTTCTTTTAAAGACGCACGCTAAGCTATTCAAGGTACTTATTCAGGCAAAGCTGAACTGGTTCAAGCATAGTAGGCGAAAACTAGTGGTGTCAGAGCTGTTCTTACTGTCATTTCTGAGCGTTCTTATGTTGCTTTTCTCAGATGTCAAGAAGCCAACAAGCACTGACACCAAGGACAACATAGGTTGTTCTTTTTTTTTTTACAGCAGGCGTGTCAGATGCTCTTGACACGCCGGCTAACACGCGTGCGTTGACAGACCGGGGGGGGGGGTGGCCTTGGCCTTTTGCACAACATTTCTTTGCTCTCAATTTGACACGCTAACACACCTTCCCTCGTTGCCACACCCTCCCGCCTTACACACTCTCCCCTCTAGAAGAAGCCCACCCATACACACTAAGGCGAGGAAAGCACACGTCGCCTTGAAGAAGACGAGTCCACTTGTCGAAACGTTGGCTCCTGCTTTCACCTTGTTCACGTTTTGCTCATCGTCCCACAAGTAATTGACCCTATGTTTTCCTTGGTGTCAGTGTTTTTTGGCTTCTTATGATATGATTAATAAAAATCGGGCCCCTCAGTTAACCCTCTTTCTTCTCGATTCCTGAGATGGGACACAATCGGATGCAGTGATTGTATCGAAGAACATTTACATTTTTTCGCGTCCCACGTTGTACACGAAATTTTGCTGGCCTATTGTAATCCTTCTCCCGCAGTGCTGAGATTGCATTCCTCAACTTCAACACCTTCACTTGTAGACATTTGATAACGTACTTCGGTATGTCAGGAAATTTGAAATGGTCCGCTTTGTCAGGCCCGGAAAGGTCGAAACAAAGAAACATGTCGGAATTTATCTTAACTTGAATGTATTCTAACCGGAATTGTTCTGCTTCTGGTATATTCTAAAACACACGAATTGCTACAGCCAAAGCAGGAGCACTTGCCGTAGCTATGCAAAATTATTGCCACGTCAATACGTCCTTACTCCTTACGGTTCATCTTGGGCAACGAGTAACACATTACGAAAATGTGCCCTTAAACATGCAGCCACGTGTTTTATTCCATTTCAACCTTCTAGTTTAAGGATCTGTGGTGCACATATTACCATTTTAATTTTCTGCATATTTTGCACCAGCCTGGAGACATCCGTTAAACAAAATCAGGCGCATTCTTGTGCTGATTGTTGGACAAAACAAAGAGAAAAAAATTGGTGTAGGTTCACGGCTGATGTAGTGCTTCTGTAAGAGTAGCGACGCACAAAGAACACTGATGTAGCTGGTCAGTGCCACATCTTTGTCGTCTTACCAAGCACGGCAACAGCATCAACAATTTAGCAAGCGCCGGTCACGTCATGTCAGAATGGGATTCATGCAACCGCGGCCGCTGCATGCATCACGTGCAGTAAGAGAAAGCAGTTTTCATCACATCATGCTGACTGCACCAAGACCATGCTTTAAAAAAATGCGCATGTGAGGTTACAAAGCAAGGGAACAGCAAATTACAAACTCTAGATTAAAATTATGGGGTTTCACGTGTCAAAGCCACTTACTGATTATGAGGCACGCCGTAATAGAGGACTCCAGAAATTTCTACCACATGGGGTTCTGTTACGTGCACCTGAACCTAAGTAAACGGGCGTTCCCACATTTGGCCCCCATAGAAATGCGGCTGCCATGGCCGGGATTCAATCCCGCGGCCTCGTGCTTAGCACCCCAACGCCATAGCCACTGAGCAAAGATTACAAACTCTGTTGTACAAAGTATACCTGCTCTGAGCAAATTTTACAGATTTAGGCATCACAACTAACGAATAACGCTGCTTCGCAGTTGATGGATCCCTAAACCGAACGCGTAATCAGTACTCAAAGTACAAAGTACGCCCACACCTATAAAATATGCTATGCGTGAACAAAACGATCGCCGACGAACACAGACACTCCGTTCCTCGCGCACAGCGCGAATATGGCGTGACGCATTAACGGGGTTCTCAAGGAACGAAATGGCACAATAATTTTGCTCATAAGCAACGCAAAAAAACTTACCTTAAATATAAACTGAGTCAGTGTGAGTGGCATTGGCACAGACGGCATAGCGGGAGCGGGAACAACTCGTGGGCGGAAGCCCGGCGGCTAAATAAGGCTATAGATGGTTCGCGAAAGAGAATGGCGATAACGATTAGGTAGATAGTTGGAAAGAGGGCTACCCTCGAAGTGAGTAAGGAGGCGGACATTTTTTCGCCCCCTTGCCACCGGTCAGACTGCGATAGCCACTCCGCGAAGCGGCTCGAATGGTCGCTCTTTACCAAACAAGTTTCTGCATGACGGTAGCTACGCATCTTGACACGTGATAAAGATCTGAAACCGGAGCAGTCAAATCATCGTTAGTTTATTGCTGATTTGTGCAACGCAAGCCCGCAGTGAAGAGACTTACTCGAGCCGAAGTGAACGCTTAGAGAAGTGCGTATCAACCACGCAATCTAGCTCTGCAGCAATGGGCATACTTAGCGAGAAATAACGTCATTACTTTCTGTTGGGCTAGTTAGTTCATGCTCACTGCTGAGTGTAATGGGATGCGAAATATTGTGAATCTAGAGCAGAACAAGAAAGAGCGTTAGTGCCTGCTCTGAATAAACTTAATTGCGAGTGGCGCCCTTTCCAGTCTTGGTCTTACTTCCCAGTATTTCGAGACCTATTAAACCACTGAGAATGGGTGTCGTTATTTTTATAAGATTTCTCTTATATACCAGGTGCTTTCGCAAAGGTTTGAAACAATTTTGCATATTTACGTGTGGCAGACAGAACAATTATAGCCTTTGAGGAGTTCCACTAGAAGAGTCGGACATTACCTGCAGAAAAAACAAAAATGCACACTCAGCTAATTATTAAAAATTCACTAATGAGGTATCTAACTAATTACCAAGCCTATTGCTCAAAATGGAATCGGAAAATTGTAACCGGTGAGACTGCAAGGAATATCCACCTGAATATACCTCTGCGGGTGACACCATTTTCGAGATTCGCCCCATCAAACTTGCGCTAGAAATACACTTAAACGCAGTTGCACCCTTTGGGGTGTACATTTGTCACGGAACAATAATCGCCATCTGTCTTGCCCGAATTTCCTTTCTTTAATGTTGTGAGCCCGGTACTTCCCAGTAACGAACGGCACGCGCGTTATCAGCATGACATAACATTCTCGACAGGAAAGTAACGAGCGCAGCGTTTTCAAGAAAGGAAACGCAAGCAAGACAGATGACGATTATTGTTTCGTGGCAAATATACACCCCAATGGCTGCAACCGCTTTTAGAGGGTATGCTCTGCTGTTTCACGGATTTCTTTTGATGAAAACACGGTTTTAATTATTGAAGCACAAGGGTCACTCGATCGCCCATGTATTTCTTCGCAAAGTTCGGGAATTACTATCTCGAAACTAGTGTCACCCTGAGAATTCGTTCAAGTGGATCCCACTGGCTGTGGTATGTGACGTAATAAGTAGCTAAAAAACTTATTTAGGAAGTATTCGTTATTTATTCACTATTGCCTTTAGATTATCGTTTAAATAATGTCAGCCTGTTCGAGTAATACAACTCAAGGATTACAATGGTGCTCTCTCCCGCGTGTGTTTCTCAAAGGTTGTTTAAGGTCCTCGCAGAAGCACCAGGTATAGCGTGCCGACAGTCAAGAAACGCGCTTATTTTCCGATGACGTATGCAAGAAAAATAACGCTCATCACACGTCCGCAATGAAAGTTTTGAAGTAAGTACGCAGACATGTAATAGCGAATGCGATCGGGCTGCATTCTGGGAACGGCGCATGCGCGTAGACGTCGCGTGAATTGTCTTCGATCGCAACGAAACGTCGAGCCTGCTTGCAGCTCTCGTCTCATAATGGGAGCGTATTTCCATAGAGGACCCTTCCGCGATCGCTGCACGTACTAGGAAATCGCGCCGTAAATTATACCCGGACCAGCTCGGCAAAGGCGCACCGCATGAGAACAGGCACAGAACAAAACAAATTTGGGGAGAATCATTGATAGCGTAGCTCGTTTCGCCGGCAGACACTTGCAACCGCTTCCTGTGTCGCGACGAATGTGCGGTCCTAAATGGCTTTTAATATCCGGTACGTCCGAGGGGGCAGGCCGCCCTTATTACAGGCCGGCCAGTCGAAATTGATTTCAACCGGGAGATATATACGTTTTCCTTTTATTGCTGTGCTTATCTCTGTTGCGTCGCTTTGTATTTTTTGTGTTGAGCGAGCGTCGAACATTTTTGAACGGTTGTAAGGGCAGGATTTGGCCTCGCGGCGGAGAAAAAGAAAGAAAAGAATCGATTTTAGCGCTCGTAGCAAAAGAGGAACACTTGCAGTTTGTGAACGGTAATAAGTACAACTTGACGTTTTTACCTGCTTCGATGGTGAATTTTGCCTGCTTCGGTGAATCGCAAGCAAGAATTAGTGGGATATCAGTTGAAGTATTGCATAATGTATTGTTACTTTGATTCAGTTTTGTAGCACTGAACTCGATTCGCCTTCTGTTTCGTAACACTAAGCATCATCGCCGATGTGAAATGTAACGGTTTTCTTCTGCGATTACTTCCTCGATTCTATGAGAGATTCGTAATTGTGCGCCAATACAGTGTACGAATAGCAGTTTTCTTTTAGCCCAAATCCCACACCGAATCGAATACTGTCATGCGCGGGTCAAATAATTGCACAAGCCAATTGAATCGAACATCGGCTATTTCTTTGAAGTTTCTGAATAAGGTGAAGCCTTTTCACCAGAATTATCAAACAACTTTTAGCATTTTGCTGTTATCAAAATTAGAAAATTTTTATAATTTCACTACACAATACAGAACTATCTTCAAAAAGAACCAAAGGGAGCATTCAGAGCAACCAAGCAGTTTGGTTTGTTGCCTAGTTTGGGGCTCTTCAGAGATTACGCGGTCATGATTTATCATATAAACCTCGGAAAGGCAGCCTTGTTGGCACAAAATTATTATCTCTGCATAACTCCGCGACGAGATCAGAAACACATGCACTCTGCTGCGTATCTACGTATAGTACTAAACTGTAACCTCTGCCGAATGCCATGTCTAAACAACATTTGATTGTGAGTGATTGTGTTCAGTCTAAAACATCTGCCCGTTCGAGAGACGAAGTGAGCTCTAGTGCGTTCTCTCGGCTGTGGATGCGGTTAAAGTTACATCATTCTTGCTTTAATTTTGTGATGGTTTATAGCCGCCGATTAAACTATTAAAAAGACATTTCAGTTCGATTGGAGGACCAAATCGAATTGTCCCTATTCTATTCGGGGACTGAATCAAATGGGACAATATTCCAATCGTTATTCGCAAGCCCCTGGCAACCTTTGGGCCCTAAAAAAACATCTTATGCTAAGATTGTTCCAAAGAGAAAATTTCAGCCACTCCTGATGCTGGACACATCATTAGTGAAATGTGCAAGCCAGTCGCAAATAGCAATCATGGAAGAAAAGCTTTGTGAGTTTAGCTTCAGTTCTGCACAAGCCCGCGAGGTGGAGACACGTTCATCAGCGGAAAAAAGGGACATAATCCCGTCTTGTAGCGCGTGGCTTCGTGTTGCGCAACATGGAGGGATGCCAATTTTCTTTTTCGTTTACGATATATATCGCGAAAAAGACTTCTAGTGCAGTGTGTATTGCGCAATGTTGCTCTCGTGATCGACCTGAATTGTATTAAGAGAGCTGTCATGCGCCTCTAAAACCATTCTTGGGACTCTTGAAAAAGGCCGCTCCCCGGGCAGAAACGTCGAAATAAATGTGTTCTTTAAAGCGGAGTTCACAAAGCGAATATACGTTCAGGCAAGCGCGCCTACCTTTGTTCAGAGCACAAAGTAGTATTGTGCACGTTTCGCATGCATGAGTGTAGTAAGTATGCACGTATCTATATATGCCTGCATGTATGAATGAATGTATGTGCGCGTGCGTATGCGCGTGTGTGTGTACATGTGCGTGCGTACTGAAGCACATGTCGGTGGCGATAAATAAATAATTAGTTTGGAGTTCGGTACATGTCTTATTCTAAGCCATCTTTATTCTTTCCGCCCTGTCTTATTCTGCATGCAATGTATACCGAAATGCCTCGTCTCCAGGGACCGCAGTTCTGCCGATTTGCACGCTGTAATGGACCGCCTTCGAAGGCGGTCACTCGAAACCGGAGTAAAAACGCGTGGTCCCGATCGTGCTTTCCGAAGCTGCTCTGTGTTTCATATTAATTGCACGTTATTATTTAAACTATATACGTACGACTGGGTCAGGCAGGACCGTCACATTTTATTGAAGCACAAAGGCCTCAATTTCTTTTGAATGCGCTGGTGCGTGCATTATAAGTAAGCCACTTAGGGGAACATAACCGGCATGAACCTTTTTTGCGTATATGGTTAGCTAATAAAACATGAAGCGAGTTTTCACTGCCCTGTTTAATATGCAAGAGGGCTTCTCTGCTACTCAAGTGCGCGTGCTCTAAGTCGTTGTTTAATAAGTGATACGATGTTTGAAAAATAGGTCACAGAAGGACTGCGGCTATCGCAATAATAGAAACAATGAAGTCCAGTTGTGTCTAACAAAGTGAAAAAAAAAGGAACAAAGCCAAAATAAAAGAAATTGGCGGATGATTTCAATGTCACATGAATAATTTATTGATTCGTGGGCTTGGACGTTCCAAACAAAAGCGGGAATCGAACATCTCAATCTCGAGATCAGCAGCCCTACTCTGTAACCACTGCGTTATACCATGGTGGGTAAGGTATAACGAGTATATTGTCACGTGGTAGTGATGGTGAAGAGAGAACACAGTAGCAGTACTGTGAAAGGCAAAACTAGCTTTTATTGCGCGAACCTGTGCCCACAAAACAGGCTACACTTAAAGCACAACGATAGCGGCGAACACAGTCGGCGATCGTCGAAAATCTGATCAGCGGGTCAAGCGCGTCGGCTTTTATAGATCAGTCGTCGAATGTTCCAGATTAACTGATGGGACCCGCGTGTGTTCCACAAAGTTCTACACCATTCGTGTGTGTGTGTGAAAACTTTTATTGTACTGAGGTCCGGAGGCTCGACTTCTCAAGCCAAGGCGGGCCGCTCCCACGTTGGCACTGTCAGGCCAAGCCTTTCAGCGACATCATGGGCCCTCTGGACTGCCCTTAGTTGGTCCTGAAACAATGGGCTTTGAATCCTTTTCTCCCACTGTGTCCATTCTTCAACGAGGTTGGGGAGAGTCGCGGGACACCCCGCCAGCATATGTCTGATTCCAATGATGCCATTACAATCATTGCATTCCATCTTAATCTCCCTCTCTGGATATATTTTATTAATGGTGTACGGTGTGGGATATGTACCCGTTTGCAATAAGCGCAGTGAGACTGCCTGAGCCCTGTTCAGTTTTGAATGTGGCAATGGGAATTGTCTGCGTCCTAAATAGTAATGTTTGGTAACATCATTGTATGTTAATAAATGATCTCTGGATTCCTTCGCTTGATGGTGAACGGCTCGGTTGTGACTGTCACGGTTAGCAAGTCCTCGTGCCAAGTCATGAGCAACCTCATTGAGGTTTACCCGAGTCTCGTCCACTTTCCCCATATGCGCAGGAAACCATCGGATTTCAGTTGTCATAATCACAATGTTTTCAAAAAGTTTAGCTGCAACTCCAGCTACGTAGCCTTTATCAAAACACTTTACAGCGGTTTTCGAATCACTGTAAATGAAGGCCCACTTATTACTCCTAATGGCTAGAGCAATTGCCGCTTGTTCCGCCACCGTGGGGTCCTTGGTAAAAATTGTGAGAGCGTCTTGCACCTTCCCTTGATAATTTGAGACAATGGCCGTATAGGCTTCTTTACCGTTCACCCAGGCGGCATCAACTATAGCTGCCAGTTGGTTCTGCTGCTCTATTTCCTTCAAGAGTGCTTTAGCTCTTGCCTTTCTCCTTTCGACATTATATTCTGGATGCATGTTTCTGGGGAGAGGGTTGGTTCTGATCTTGCTCCTAACTTCAGTCATTAATTCTACTTCAGCCTCTATTGGACTCCTAGATGTATTCAGTTCTGCACCTATTGCCTGTAATATGTTCCTGCCAGCTCGTGACTGTCAATCTTTCGTGTTGCGCTAGCTGTTGGGCCTCCGCAATTTCTTGCATTGTATTGTGCACCCCTAGACTCATGAGTTTGTCGGTTGCAGCGTTACTGGGTATACCTAGGGCTACTTTAACGAGCTTCCTGAGCATCACATTAAGTTTGTTAAGTTCTGCCTGCTTCCATTTGAATAATCCAGCTACATAAGTGAAGTGACAGAGAGCAAAGGCATGTATTATCCTTAAAGCGCTGTCTTCTCCCAGGCCTCTGTGTCTATTGGTAATTCTCCTTAGTAACCTAATGACCTCATCTGTTTTATTCGAGATATGTTGTATTGTTCTGTAGTTAGTATTGTTTCCGTCTATGTGATACCCAAGAACCTTGATTTTTTCAACTAGCCTGATTGCGGATCCTTCATGAGTATATAAGCACACTCTTGGCTCATCTTCCGGAATGTAACCTCTTGGTTTACGACCTTTTCTGCAATGTTTAATGACTAAGAGTTCTGATTTGGCTGCCGAGCATTTCAACCCCATGGCTTTCAGTGTGTTCTCTACAACGTATAAACTTTCCTGTAATCTGTTCTCTGTCTGTCCTATATTGCCCTTGGCACTCCATATGGTTATGTCGTCGGCATATATCACATAACGTATACCCTCAATTTTCTCCAGATTTCTTGCAACCTTGGACATTGCTAAATTGAATAGCATGGGTGAGAGTACAGCCCCTTGTGGAGTGCCCCTATTTCCCAAATTCTTAGCTTCTGATTTAAGCTCACCCAGCATGAGTTGTGCAGTTCTATTTCTAAGAAAGTCCTTAATCATGTTAAAAAGTCTCTTACCCAAACCCATCTCCGAGAGAACGTCAAGTATTGCCTTATGCTTTATACGATCAAAAGCTTTTTCCACATCCAATCCCAAAAGAGCTTTCGTATGCGCTGGGCTAGCCTGTATAAGTTGATGTTTGATCAGCAGCATAGCATCCTGAGTTGACAGCCCTGGACGAAAGCCGATCAAGTTGTATGGGAGGATCTCGTTCTGCTCAACGTATTTCGTGAGTCGATTTAGGATGACATGTTCCATAGCTTTGCCTAGACATGACGTTAAGGAAATAGGACGGAGGTTGTCTAGAGTGAGTTTTTTGC
The DNA here is from genome assembly GCF_038994185.2 of Dermacentor albipictus. Classification (NCBI taxonomy): domain Eukaryota; kingdom Metazoa; phylum Arthropoda; class Arachnida; order Ixodida; family Ixodidae; genus Dermacentor; species Dermacentor albipictus. The sequence continues at coordinate 23,510,288 of NC_091830.1, read as the reverse complement.
CTGGCTTTGGTATGAGGATAGTATTGGCCACCCTCCATTCCTCTGAGTATACCCCTTTTCTCCAACATTCATTGAAGTGTTCAGTTAGATAATAGATTGATGCATCATCTAGATTTCTTAACATCTTGTTAGTTATTCCGTCAGGTCCAGCCGCCGATCGACCATTAAGACTATGAAGAGCGGCCCTCACTTCACTCTCAGTGAAGTCCCGGTCAAGTTCTTCACATATGCCTCCCGTATACTCGGGGCTCTCCTCTCCTTCGTTTGGTTGTTTAAGTGGGAGATATTTGGCTGCGAGACTATCCATGATATCCCTCTCTGTTTTATCTTGGCTTTCCTGATGAACCAACTTAGCTATAGCTGTTCTCTTGCTTGTCCTTGTTTCATTCTCGTTGAGCAAGTGCTTGAGGAGGTTCCAGCTACCTCCATGTTTGAGTCTACCATCAGCCGAATTACAGATCTCATCCCACTGTTGCTTCACGAGGGTCTTCGAATGATCATCAATTTCTCTGTTTAATTGCGCTATTTTTTTTCTTAGCCTTCTGTTAAGTCTCTGCGTTTTCCATCTCTGTAATATAGCCTGTTTGGCCTCAATCAGATGCGCCAGCCTGCTGTCCATAGCTTCAATATTTTCCTCTGTCCTGATTTCTTTAGTGGCCTCCTTGACGTCCTCTCTGAGCTGGATGACCCATGTCTGAAGGGGCTCCTGCTCGGCATGTGGAGGCCCCACTGTCCCTCTGTTCGCCCTAATTTTTCTGAAGTGATCCCAATCAGTGAATTTGAAGATTCTTGTTTCCTGTCTCGGTAAGCGTATGGTTATGTGTATGATGTAATGATCGCTTCCGAGATCCAAGTTTGAATTTTCCCAATTGGCTCCTCTTGAATTGTTCACAAAAGTAAGATCTGGCGTGGAGTCCCTGCTTGTGGAAGTGCCACAACGGGTGGGATACGCAGGATCAGTAATCAAGCATAATCCCAGATCCATGGCAAGACTCCATAGCTCCTCTCCCTTCTTTGTGTTCCAAGCGTATCCCCATGTATGATAGGGAGCATTAAAGTCCCCTCCAATAATGAGAGGGGAGTTTTTGGCAACCGAAAGCACCTTGTTGAAGAGTGCTCTAAACCTTTGTCTCATGTCGTTAGGACTGCTGTAAATATTCAAGCAGAAAATGCTTTGCGTCTTACCTCTGTTTCTTTTAAGTATAATCTCAACTAGAATAAATTCAAACCTGGAATTTCTAAGGTGAATCTCATGATCAATGTACGGCAACTTTTTGTCAATGAGAGTCGCCAACCCCCTCCCCATTCTTTTGTCTCTACATATAACTTTGTACCCAGTGAGCATAATTTCGTCCGCTAAGGTTTCCTGCAGCATAATTACCTTTGGCCTGGCCTCAGATGACCTGATCACCTGTTGCAGTGCTGCTTTTTTGTGTTGGAACCCACGACAATTCCATTGCCACACGTTAAATCCATGATTACTGTCCATTGTTATTAGGTGAGGATGCCTTTCTATTACCTGCTATTTTCCTCTTTGTGATGGCCCCCGACAATCCAGGAATGGACTTTATACTATCCGCCTCCGATGGCAGATACTCATCGTCGTCATCCCCTCGTGCCTCCATTTTCCTAAGTCTTTTCTCTGCCGTTAGCCTCCATTTCCACAATTTGTCCACTTTAAAGTTTTTATTGCGCGAACCTGTGCCCACAAAACAGGCTACACTTAAAGCACAACGATAGCGGCGAACACAGTCGGCGATCGTCGAAAATCTGATCAGCGGGTCAAGCGCGTCGGCTTTTATAGATCAGTCGTCGAATGTTCCAGATTAACTGATGGGACCCGCGTGTGTTCCACAAAGTTCTACACCATTCGTGTCACGCGATGAAATCTGATAACACAAGGTTCGGCGACAACAGACACGCGGATAGAAGCATCGATAACTTTCCAGAAACGTCGGATACATGCAGGCGCGTCCGTCGCTGTGCGATTACAGTTGTTAAGCGGCGAAACGTGGTTGCCCGATAAAGATAAGTACACGTGTCATTACCCCCCTCTTAAAAAGCATCGACCCGATGCTGCAAACAAACGAAAGTAACAAAGAAAAGCACTCGTACCAAATGAAACAACAAAGGAAGTTCATCAGCGTCCGTAAAATGGTTTAAGGCGCACCACGTGGACCACTTCAGATCGTGCGCGGCGCCGCTGTGAGTGCGATATGCCGTCTGGCACGACCTCATAGTCTAGTGCGCCAATACGTCGGATGACCTTGTAGGGTCCGAAATAGCGTCGGAGTAGTTTCTCACTGAGTCCTCGTCGGCGTATCGGTGTCCAAACCCAAACATGGTCGCCGGGCTGGTACTCAACAAAGCGTCGTCGGAGGTTGTAGTGTCGGCTGTCGGTCCTCTGTTGGTTCTTGATCCGTAGGCGGGCGAGCTGTCGGGCTTCTTCGGCGCGCTGGAGATAGCTAGCGACGTCAACATTCTCTTCGTCAGTGACGTGGGGCAGCATGGCGTCGAGCGTCGTCGTCGGGTTCCTGCCGTAAACCAGCTTAAACGGCGTGAGCTGTGTTGTTTCTTGCACCGCCGTGTTGTAAGCAAATGTTACGTACGGCAGGACGGCATCCCAGGTCTTGTGTTCGACGTCGACGTACATCGCTAGCATGTCGGCGAGGGTCTTATTCAGCCGCTCCGTAAGGCCATTCGTCTGCGGGTGGTAGGCCGTGGTCCTCCTGTGCCTTGTCTGACTGTATTTCAGAATGGCTTGGGTGAGCTCCGCTGTAAAGGCCGTTCCTCTGTCGGTGATGAGGACTTCTGGGGCGCCATGTCGAAGCAGGATGTTTTCGACAAAAAATTTCGCCACGTCGGCTGCGCTACCTTTCGGCAGTGCTTTAGTTTCAGCGAAGCGGGTGAGGTAGTCTGTCGCCACGACGATCCACTTATTTCCGGTTGTTGACGTCGGAAAGGGTCCCAGCAAGTCCATCCCGATCTGCTGGAATGGTCGGCAAGGAGGCTCGATTGGCTGTAGTAATCCGGCTGGCCTTGTCGGCGGTGTCTTACGTCGCTGACAGTCTCGGCATGTTCTGACATAATGGGCGACGTCGGCGGTCAGGCGCGGCCAATAATACTTTTGTTGTATTCTCGAGAGTGTCCGGGAAAAACCGAGGTGTCCAGCGGTCGGATCGTCATGTAGGGCATGCAATACTTCTGGACGAAGTCCTGACGGGACAACAAGAAGGTAGTTGGCGCGGACTGGCGAGAAGTTCTTCTTCACGAGTAGACTGTCTTGAAGCGTGAAGGAAGATAATCCGCGCTTAAATGCCCTGGGGACAACGTCGGTGTGCCCTTCCAAATAATCGACGAGGCCTTTAAGTTCCGGGTCCGCTCGTTGTTGTTCGGCGAAGTCTTCAGCGCTTATTATTCCAAGGAAGGCGTCGTCATCCTCGTCATTTTGCGGCGGCGGGTCAATGGGGGCGCGGGATAGGCAATCGGCGTCTGAGTGTTTTCGTCCGGACTTGTATGTTACGGTGATGTCGTATTCTTGTAGTCTGAGGCTCCACCGTGCCAGCCGTCCTGAGGGATCCTTTAAATTCGCTAGCCAACACAAGGCGTGATGGTCGCTGACGACTTTGAATGGCCTGCCATATAGGTAAGGGCGAAATTTCGCTGTAGCCCAAACGATGGCGAGGCATTCCTTTTCGGTTGTAGAATAATTGCCTTCCGCTTTTGACAACGACCGGCTAGCGTAAGCTATCACGTGTTCAAGTCCATCTTTTCTCTGGACCAGGACGGTGCCGAGGCCTAGGCTACTGGCGTCAGTATGGATTTCTGTATCGGCGTACTCGTCGAAGTGCGCAAGTACTGGCGGTGACTGCATGCGTCGTTTGAGTTCTTCAAATGCGTCGACCTGCGGCGTTTCCCACTTGAACTCAACATCACATTTAGTTAGACGTGTCAACGGCTCGGCGATGCGTGAAAAGTCCTGGACAAAGCGCCTGTAGTAGGCACACATGCCAAGGAATCTACGCACTGCCTTCTTGTCGGTGGGCTGCGGGAACTTTGCGATGGCAGCTGTTTTCTGCGGGTCGGGGCGTACTCCGGATTTACTGATGACGTGGCCTAGGAACAGAAGCTCGTCGTAAGCGAAGCGGCATTTTTCTGGCTTCAGAGTGAGCCCTGATGACTTGATGGCCTCTAGTACTGTGGCAAGCCGCCTAAGGTGATCGTCGAAATTTCCGGCGAATACAACGACGTCATCCAAGTAAACGAGACAGGTCTGCCATTTCAATCCCGCTAAAACCGTGTCCATCACGCGCTGGAACGTTGCAGGCGCCGAGCACAGTCCAAATGGCATAACCTTGAACTCGTAGAGGCCGTCTGGGGTGATGAAGGCGGTCTTTTCGCGATCTCTTTCGTCGACTTCTATTTGCCAATAGCCAGACTTGAGGTCCATCGAGGAGAAGTACTTAGCGTTGCAAAGCCGATGCAATGCGTCGTCTATCCGTGGAAGGGGGTATACGTCCTTCTTCGTGATCTTGTTCAGACGACGATAATCGACGCAGAAACGTAGGGTTCCGTCCTTTTTCTTCACCAGGACAACAGGGGATGCCCACGGGCTTTTCGACGGCTGGATGATGTCGTCGCGCAGCATTTCGTCGACTTGTTCTCTTATAGCTTCGCGTTCTCGCGGCGAAACTCGGTAAGGACTTTGGCGGAGTGGTCGAGCGTACTCCTCGGTGATTAGGCGATGCTTGGCGACTGGTGTTTGTCGAATCCTCGATGTCGTCGAAAAGCAGTGTTTGTATCGTTGGAGCAGACTTCTGAGCTGCTGTTGCTTAATCACTGGGAGACTCGGATTAATGTCGTAGTCTGGTTCGGGAACCGTGGTCGTCGGGGTAGATGTGGCGGAATCCGAGAGGACAAACGCATTACTGGTTTCCACAATTTCCTCGATGTACGCGATCGTCGTGCCCTTGTTGATGTGCTTGAACTCCGGGCTGAAGTTTGTCAGCAACACTTCAGTTTTCCCTCCATGCAGTCGAGCGATCCCTCTTGCGACGCAAATTTCACGGACTAGCAGGAGGCGTTGGTCGCCTTCGATGACACCTTCTACGTCAGCGGGTATTTCGGTGCCGACCGAAATAATAATGCTGGAGCGGGGCGGGATGCTCACTTGGTCTTCGAGCACACTCAAGGCGTGGTGACTACGAGGGCTCTCCGGCGGTATCGCTTTATCTTCCGACAGCGTTATTGACTTCGACTTCAGGTCGATGACTGCGCCGTGTTGGTTCAGGAAGTCCATACCGAGAATGACGTCTCGTGAACACTGTTGGAGGATAACGAAGGTGGCAGGGTAAGTCCGGTCATGAACGGTTATTCTTGCCGTGCAGATTCCAGTCGGCGTAATGAGGTGTCCTCCAGCGGTCCGAATTTGGGGGCCCTCCCATGCAGTCTTAACCTTCTTCAACTGGGCGGCGATGTGTCCACTCATTACGGAGTAATCGGCCCCTGTGTCGACTAAGGCAGTGACTGCGTGGCCGTCTAGAAGTACATCGAGGTCGGTGGCTCTTTGTCTGCCGTTGCAGTTGCGTCTTGGCGTCGGATCACGGCTGCGTCGTGTTGAACTGAAGCTGGAACGTCGCGTCGTCAAGCCGTCTTTCGTCGGTGTAGTCTTGGCTTCCTGACTTCGTCGGGTCGGCGGCGTGTCGTCATTAGGTCGTCGAGATCGTTTCTTTGTCGTCTTCGTCGGCGGCGGAGGATCTTCGTCAGTTCGACGAACAGCAACCGCACCTCCATCGGTTGCTGCTTTTAGTTTTCCGGATATGGGCTCGCTGACCGGCCCCGGGCTGGGCCAGTGCATGGTCGTCGCTGCGGCGACAGGTAGCGGCCTGGTGATGGCGAACGGGACGGCCGTCGAGGGCTCCACTGAGTAGCGGCGAGGTAATCGGCGATGTTACGTGGGCGCTCGCCAAGCTGTGGACGCGGCGCGTTGACGGCGAAACCTCGCAGTCCCATCTCGCGGTACGGACATCGTCGGTAGACGTGACCCGCTTCTCCGCAGTGGTAGCAGAGCGGGCGGTGGTCTGGAGCACGCCAGATGTCCGTCTTCCTCGCGTAGGTGCGCTGGGCGGCGGGTGGTCGTGCTGGCGGCGGCGGCGGTGGACGACGAAACTGTGGCGTGACAGGGCCCTGGCGCGGTCGCGGAGGGGGGCCTTGACGGCGTGCAACGGTGGCGTAGGTCATTGCTTGCGGCTCGGGCTGCGGCGATTCAGGGGCTACTCCAAGTTGTTGTTGGAGTTCCTCACGCACGACATCGGCAATCGAAGCCACCTGAGGCTGTGATGATGGGAACAGCTTTTGTAGCTCCTCCCGCACGACAGCTCGGATAGTCTCGCGCAGGTCGTCGGTGGCCAGTGACTGAAGTCCGGCGTAGTTTGTCGCGTTCGTGCGGCGGTCGAATTGCCGGTTTCGCATCTCGAGTGTCTTCTCGATGCTGGTTGCCTCGCGAAGGAACTCTTCTACAGTCTTCGGTGGGATTCGTACCATTGCGCCGAAAAGTTCTTCCTTCACACCACGCATGAGAAGGCGGACTTTCTTCTCCTCGGGCATATCCGGGTCGGCGTGGCGGAAGAGACGCTTCATTTCCTCCGTGAAGATGGCAACGTTCTCGTTCGGTAGTTGCACTCGGGCGTCCAGCATGGCTTCGGCCCTTTCCTTGCGCACGACGCTTGTAAAGGTGCGCATGAAGCCGGTACGGAACAGGTCCCATGTTGTCAATGTCGACTCCCTGTTCTCGAGCCACGTTCTGGCGGCGTCTTCTAGGGCGAAGTATACGTGCCGCAACTTGTCGTCGGAGTCCCAGTTGTTGAAAGTCGCGATTCGTTCGTACGTCTCCAGCCAGTATTCCGGGTCCTCAGTTGCTGCTCCATGGAAAGTTGGTGGGTCCCGAGGTTGCTGTAGGATAACGGGGGACGCTGGGGCAGCCATTGGAGTTGTTTTGACCACGATCTTCTTTGTGGACTCAGGTAGAAGTCCGTGCTCTGGGGGCAGTCTTTGCAGTCTGCGGCTAGCACGCTGGTCTTCGGCGATGTTAGTTTGGTCCTCGGGCTTCGGGGTTGGATCGCGGCTTTGCGGGGGCGTTCGGTACATGAACGCACTAGCACCTCCACCAGATGTCACGTGGTAGTGACGGTGAAGAGAGAACACAGTTGCAGTACTGTGAAAGGCAAAACTAGCTTTTATTGCGCGAACCTGTGCCCACAAAACAGGCTACACTTAAAGCACAACGATAGCGGCGAACACAGTCGGCGATCGTCGAAAATCTGATCAACGGGTCAAGCGCGTCGGCTTTTATAGATCAGTCGTCGAATGTTCCAGATTAACTGATGGGACCCGCGTGTGTTCCACAAAGTTCTACACCATTCGTGTCACGCGATGAAATCTGATAACACAAGGATCGGCGACAACAGACACGCGGATAGAAGCATCGATAACTTTCCAGAAACGTCGGATACATGCAGGCGCGTCCGTCGCTGTGCGATTACAGTTGTTAAGCGGCGAAACGTGGTTGCCCGATAAAGATAAGTACACGTGTCAATATTCAGAGTCCGAGAGCTCTACTTATTGGTACCACACGAACGTGCAGCCTCAGCACACATGACTGTCGTTATCGTAACCAATATACATTATGATACAACATACATGAAGTAACTTGTCATGATATGTAAGGAGTCACTACACTAAGAATGAAACGAAACAGAACCCTATAGACGCGGCGAAGAACATCATTGCAAATAGGTCTTGAGTAAACTTTCCCTTGCGATCTTTCGAAATACACAGCGCCGTTACGTATGGAGCCCAGTGGCTGCACTTTTGCTAACGTATGCGCTTTTACAGGGTTACATTTAGAGTGCTAAATGCGGTTATTCCCGAGAAAGAGCGTTGGCTTCAGGACCACAGTGAGATAGACTATATGGTGCTGAATTATTAATTAAGTAACTATATTTATTTAAATTATTGATTAATTATTCATTCATTCATTCATTCATTCATTCATTCATTATCTATTAATCAATTAATTAATTAATTCAAAATACCTTTAATGCTTCTCTGGAGGAAGGTCTTACATATATCACATATGCTCATTTTTCAGAATAAATTATTCCCAAGAAAACTTCATTTGAATTATCAGCTACAGCCAGCATCAACTTTTATTGTCTGCGCATGATCAGGCTACAAGACAAAAGAAGAGAAGGGGAAAAATCACTCACAGGCAGCGATTGCACAACTTCGTCCAATATGAAAATTAACACGTGGTCGCTGCTCGAATCGCTGTTTCTGTAAACGATCAAAAAGGTAGAACCTTACTCACTGCTATTTCTTATCTTCTCCTTCTGTTGAAGAATTCTGTTCCTGGAACGTTTCCTCATTACGAGCACACAATAGGAAAATTACCTCCTTTGAAACCAAAGCCGGCGTCCCCTTTCGATATTGCATGAGGGCGTGCAACAAAGTACATTCCCTCAGCCGGAGAAGCTTACAATCCTCGCGATAAGACAATGCACGGTTAAAAAGATAATGGGCAACTTTTGTAAATGAGCTTGTAAATTCGGGGTGTGCGAATATTTAAAAAAAAACTTGATTCAATAATGCCTGCTTTTCTGCTACTGGATTGGCCTTCGACTGAAGAATTTCCTGCTCAAAGTCGTCCAACATTTGTTTCTTTACAATATATATGTAAGGGATAAAAAATGACACTTATTCGAGCCTCGAAGGACTGAGAACGACTTGCAAGTCAAGTCCACTTCGAATGATGCTGCTGCTTGAGAGAAACGGTTGCGTCACAGTGGCGGGATAAACGGACTCACGGGCCAGGTAACGGCTGCTTACTAAGTTAGTCAATTGGAATTCAACAAAAATGGCTCGCTTCTAGGCAGCTTACATTAAACTTTGTGTTGATTTATCATAACACCCGTCTCGCTGAAGCAGCGTCTGGTAGTCTCGTATCACATTTCCCTTCAAAAAATGCAATACTGTCTATGTGAACCTGGTTATGGGCCGTTACTTCTTTTTCATTGCTGGCATTGTAGCAGCGGCAGAGATAACCAGAACCTGTGGGTTATCAATTATGGCCTTATCGGATCCCCATACATTTATGTTGTAATGGTTTTATAAACAGGGACCAAACAATGTGTACAACATCAGTTATCATAACTATTTATTATTTGTTGTTGAACAGACTACGGGGGTGCAATCTTCGTATGTCATGCCTAAAAATGACAAAAATATCTTTAATGTTCTAGTAGATTAAAGGTAGTTTTTTTAGTATTCGTATTCGAATCGTGTTCGAGAATGCGCACTCATTCGAGCACCCCTTTTGTAATTTCAATAGTGATAGGGCGCATTTTACTGTGCGACTGTCACCATTACAGCGAAGATGTCTATCGCTAGGATCTGAAAAACGAATGTGACCGAGATGTTGGCAAAATCATGTAAGCAGAGCCTGGTGACAATGCACAAAGGGCCCAAGCTCAGCGCAGATATCCCTGTTGGCTCGGGGCCCTGTAACGTGCTTTTGAACTACCCTTCTCACACATGGGACCCAGAGAGGTCCCAGGCACAAGGGTATGAAGAGATGTCTTTGAAAAAAATGTTTTGTACAACTTTTTCAAAAAGGACTGCTGAAACATTCGTGGCACCAACCACGCAAACGAGCTAGTGCCGCTGCTCGCATATTCGTCATCGTCTTCTTCCACAGGTGGCTCCGTTATGCAAACACTATAATCATCACCAATGGCTTGAGTGTCGTCTTGTTCCCCGGATGGCTCCGTTATAGTGCCTAGAGTATATTCTAGGCACTATAGCTTCGTTATGCAAAAACTATCACCATCATCAATGGCTCGAGCGTCGTCTTGTTCCACAGAGGGCTCCATTATGCAAAAACTATCATCATCAGCAATGGCTCGAGCATCGTCTTCTCCCACAGCTGGCTCCATTATGCAAAAACTATCATCATCAGCAATCGCTCGAGCGTCTTCTTACACAGATGGCTCTGTTATACTAAAGCTATCATCATCAGCAATGGCTCGAGCGTCGTCTTGTCCCAGACAGGGCTCCGTTATGCAAAACCTATCATCATCAGCAATGGCTCGAGCATCGTCTTCTCCCACAGCTGGCTCCATTATGCAAAAACTATCATCATCAGCAATCGCTCGAGCGTCTTCTTACACAGATGGCTCTGTTATACTAAAGCTATCATCATCAGCAATGGCTCGAGCGTCGTCTTGTCCCAGACAGGGCTCCGTTATGCAAAACCTATCATCATCAGCAATGGCTCGAGCATCGTCTTCTCCCACAGCTGGCTCCATTATGCAAAAACTATCATCATCAGCAATCGCTCGAGCGTCTTCTTACACAGATGGCTCTGTTATACTAAAGCTATCATCATCAGCAATGGCTCGAGCGTCGTCTTGTCCCAGACAGGGCTCCGTTATGCAAAACCTATCATCATCAGCAATGGCTCGAGCATCGTCTTCTCCCACAGCTGGCTCCATTATGCAAAAACTATCATCATCAGCAATCGCTCGAGCGTCTTCTTACACAGATGGCTCTGTTATACTAAAGCTATCATCATCAGCAATGGCTCGAGCGTCGTCTTGTCCCAGACAGGGCTCCGTTATGCAAAACCTATCATCATCAGCAATGGCTCGAGCATCGTCTTCTCCCACAGCTGGCTCCATTATGCAAAAACTATCATCATCAGCAATCGCTCGAGCGTCTTCTTACACAGATGGCTCTGTTATACTAAAGCTATCATCATCAGCAATGGCTCGAGCGTCGTCTTGTCCCAGACAGGGCTCCGTTATGCAAAACCTATCATCATCAGCAATGGATCGAGCGTCACCTTCTTCCACAGATGGCTCCGTTGCCGCTCATCATTCCAACGTAGAATTTCACTTCTATCATCGTAATAAGGAGGCCGAGTTTGCGGGAGTGTGAGCCATTGCTTAAGGAGGTACGAGCCATTTATTGGCTTACGTGATAGACGCATTTAATGAGAAAGGTGATACGCGAGTGTATGTGCGTACTTATATTGCCACGATGACAACAGATTAGGAGAATAAAATTGTTAGTACCTTTGTTCAGTAATCTGAGTCACCTCAGTGTCGTGGGCTAAACAGCTTGGCTGGTCATCCACCTTCAGAGTGGAATGGCTCATGCATTTTTCTTGCGCTGGCTTTTGTTGTATGTTGCCTGATGACGCAAAGGGTATAAAAAATGCGACATTGATTCTAGTGAGTCCCATATTCTGTGGTGACAGACGTTCTTTCTTTAATATTTTGTGGCATGACGATGCATTACAGGTCATCACTGAAGATTAACTATACAATAATGATATTTACTATATGACGGGAGCCAATAACGCTACAGCTCCACGGCGCTTTCATTAAACAAAATGTTCTCTGTCATATAGATTATGTGCCTTGCTTCGGGTGCAATTTCCTTGTGAACTTCTTTCTTCTTTCTCCTCTTTCCATCCGCTTTCTCCCCTCCTCGAGTGCAGGATAGCTTACGGGGCTCAGCCTAGTTAACCACCCCGCCTTTTCCTAATGACTTCTCTCTCTCTCTCTTTCCCATTGGCAACGCTCAATGTTGACACCAAAATTGAAGCGCAGGCGAGCGACCGAACCACGTAGAGACTCTAATTAAAACGGCTTAATTAATAATGTTTTGTTTTACTAGAGAAGTCCCATTTTGATGAGCACCTCGGCTTACAGGGGTGTGTGGTGAAGCCAGACGACAGCTGCGAGCCTTCAATTGCAATCCTTACCGACTGACCCCACTGGACGCTTTCGGGCTTCGCAACTGATTACGAACTGAGTTATGCGCCGTATCGTGATTTCCTGGGGCTAGTTTCACCAGCAGGAATTTAGAAACGCTGGTGAATGATCTTGCCGAATAGTTCGCTTGCCACGATCGGGCGAATAAGAAAGAGTAAAACGAAATTATGGCCGTTCGCTCTTTCAAAACGACGGCGAAGAAACGGAAATCAAAATGCTTTGATGTATTTGCGAAGGGAACGCCATACCAGTGTAGCGGCGATGATTAAAATCACGTCGTTTCTTTTTTTGTTCTCGTGTGCCGTACCTCGGTTGCATGCGAAATAATCCAGTCCTGTGGGTTTGTTGGCTGGAATTCGCACTGCCTCGTTTGTAAGTGACTTCGGAACAAACAGCATCCAAGACGAAACACTGCTCAACTGAGCTGCTGCAAAAGATATCGCAAGGCATGCAATACTGCAAATGGTTTTCGCGGTGCCTGAAACAGTCAGTATGACTAAACTTGCCCCTTATATCAGGGCTTCCCGTTTTGAGTCGAAGCGAATGTATTTGTAAGCGAAACTTTCACTGCGCACCTTCCATGGCTTGCCTGGCCATGGCTGCTGTCTTGACAAATTGATATATGTATAAATATACAAACGAATGGATATATGGATATATGTACAAATGTTATATAAAGCTACACGTGAAGTGCCAAATATAAACATTGTATGCTGACCAAGTACGTATAGGTTTGTTAGGCGTAGGAAAAATGAACGAACTTCCTACATAAAACCTGACTATATAATGCCGCCTCACAGGAATCTAAAGAGCACACCGACAGGACTCCGGGTTAATTTTGGCCCCGTGGAGGTTCTTCGACAGGCACCTGAACCCATATGAACGAGCGTTTTTTTTTTTTTGTTCACTGAAATGCGGCTGCCAGTGCCGGAACCGAAACCGCGACCTCAAAGTCAACGCATAAACATAGTCACTGGGCTACCGTGCCGGATGACAGAGAAAGTAAAAAAGAAGACTGTCCTAAGTTATACCCAGCCCAGGGCTTCTATAATGGAAACCAATTCCAAACCAGTTTTTTTTCTTCCCAAATCAGCCTTTAGCCCTCTGTGATAGGTCAAAATCACTCGGGCCCCTCCCATATGGGCCAGGATCACGTCCACGTGGCTGATGTCTGAGCCATTTGGTTCATCAAAGAGGGCTATTGGTGGATTCGGGATAAAAAGAATCAGAGATGATTACGACACTCCCTAGTGCGAAATTTCAGCGCAGCTCTATACCTGTTTTCACATCGCGATATTCTGGCACGTGCGGACAGTCCATCTCGTGCGAAACGTTGCAAACAGAGCGAAGTGCAAATAAACAGGGACGAAGAATAGAAGAAACACAAGGACGAGCGCTCGTCCTTGTGTTTCTTCTATTCTTCGTCCCTGTTTATTTGCGCGCAGTAAGTTTTAAGATGAATTTGTTCCAACTAGGCCGACTCGCAGTCTCGCTTCAGAGCGAAGTGGGCACGACTGCCTCGCTAATCGGGAGATTACGAGAGGCTGTGCGTGGGCGACGGGCATGCGCGATTCGCAGCAGCCGCCGCAGACGGACCTCCGCTCACGCAGCGCTTTGTTTCCACATATGGTGTCGGTGGCGTCATCGGTCAACGGATGACGCGTGCTACTCTGGCGCCATCTCGTAGCCATCGTCGCCGCAGAGCCCGTCTTGCGCGACACTACGCCTTTCTTCTCACGCTTTCGCCATACCCTCCTCCTCCGCGTTCCTCCTCGCGCTCTCTTCGCTATCGCCGTCTTTCATCCCCCTCTGCGCTCCGTGTTCGCTCTTTCATCCTTCGCTGTGCTCGTTCGCTCGTTTACGAGTGACGCGGAAGCCGACGCTGATCCTCGCCGCAGGAACGGGCGCCTAAGAACTCAGTATATAAAAAAATTATTGCAATAGTTTACGTCAGACCGGCCCAGTAGAGGCACGCCTGCGCAAGAATGGATGAGAGCAAAGTGAAGCACCCGGAGCCGTAACACCAATATAAAAGAAAAAAAAATTGTTCAACTTAATTTAGGGCCAAGGTAAGTACATTCGGAGAAAAACAATTAAGTGTTCTATGGCAAACAGCACGAAATGCCCCTGTCGTTGGTTTCCTTAATTTCAGTTCCGTGTTGCGCTATTTGCCGACAACACAAAAGTATGTTGGGTATATGTCGTCGTGCCAGCAAAACAAGCTAAAAATGATTCTGAAGGAAATTTCAGGCAAGAACGACTAGCATAGCAATTATTTAGTAATTGGTTTGCTGTGCCATCCCCAAAGAGGAACTTCGCTTCAGCGGATAAAGAACGCTACTGTGGGCTTCAGATTGACATTCTGAAGTATTCATAACCAAGCTTACCATTCTTTTCTTGGCATTTGTTCTAAAAACTGTAAGGTCCTAATCGCGAATTTTGTTTCCTAAAGTTGCTAGAACCAAGATTTCTCTACCAAATACAGCAATATTCATTGAAATGAGTCCATTGGATATGGATTGAGAGCATTTCTGCATTTAACATGTATTCGAATAGGTATACCAATCTATGAAAAAGGAGCCATTTAAGAATTGAAGAAATGTAAGCCCACTAGGAGCTTGTTCTCAGCATTTTAAAAAGTATTCACAGGTAATTTTCAATAAAGTCACGACAATACTTGACTTCACTCAAACTAGAGAACAGGCTGGCTGCAGAACGGAATTTTCTACGTTAAATCACGTCCATGTAATCGGTCAAATTATCTGAGAAATTTGCGCAATACAAGTAACGTCTGTATTTGACTTTCATAAATTACGAAAATGCATTTCATTCTGTAGAGATACCAGCAGTCATGGAGGCATTACGCAATCAAGGAGTACAGGAAAGATATCTGGATATCTTGACAAATATCTACAAAGAAACTAAGGCTAGCCTAAATCTCCACAAAAAAGTAAAAAAAAATAGCTACAAGGAAGGGGTCTGGCTAGGAGACAGAATTCTATGTGTGCTTAGAAGAATAATTCAAGCTATTAGACCGCGATATCTGTTCTTGATGCATAGCTATTAATTTGTAAACTTCGTGCTTCTATTTTTTCGAACTTCTGAATTTTTGAAAATCTTTTTGATGAAATGCAAGCCCTAAATCAAAATTTCGCTTCCAACAGTCACTAGAATTTAACTTGCTCTCTCAAATGCAACAAATTTCATTAAAATCGGTCCAGGGGTTATCTCCGGAAAACGTTTTGCGTTTTTACGTGTATTTGAATAGGCCGCGTCGGGGTTGGGCCCGAGCTAAAGCTTCCTCTTAAGCCACTAATCTTTAGAACGAAACGCCGACAGACAAGCGGCGTGAAAAAGCTACGATCACCCGTGATTAATTGTCATAGATTCTGCACACTTTATATATTCGATTTTGTTAATGTTGTAGCGTCGCCGCATTGGTTACGATTTTTCGGCTAAATATGCAGAATTTTCTCCGTTAAATGCTCCGTTGACAGATAAAAGTAGCGATCCTGTTTGTTGGTTTACGTTTCTCCTCTGATGGAGCCTTTTTTTTTCTAAAATTTGTGCCACAGCAACTTGACTAAATTTCCGTTCTTTCTCACTTATGACGGTCATTTGACATAGACAGCAGGCTTCAGAAGAAATACGGTCCACGACTGAGGCAAAGCAGCATACTACTCCCACGTTAGACTGTGGAAGCGTTGCTCATACACAGGAAATCATAGCCAATATGCCGCCTTCGAAAAAGCAAATATCTTAACGAAATATTAACCAGACAGAAGTACCAGGGAAGATAAAAACTTTAAATCAGCAGTAGTATTCGAACAAGGACCATCTCTTTAATCGAACGTTTCGTGAAGGGGTCTTGTCTTTATGTGTTATGTTTAGGTGGTTATCTTCTTGATCTTGCTCTCACATTGAAGCCTCGCATTCTATACTGAACATAACCTTCTGTTGAAAGTGTTCTCAGTGAAAACCGGCAGGAAATTAATTGCCGTGAACGACTGTATCTCGTAATCAAATAACTTTTGTTGTCCACATTTTGAGCACATGTTGCTTTAAGTACGCCATAATTCTTTTCTATAGGCGACGAGCTTTCTTGATGGAGAAGTGTAATTTCCTGTTGTGGCGGTCTGACCCGATGCCCGAAAAAGAAATGTCACTCTGATACGGGCGTCAATTACATATCTGCTCGTTCTTAAGGCAAGTTCGCTAGTTTCATATAGACCACTCACGAGTAACAAAGATTGCGAACGCGTTTCGAACTGAGAACGCTAATCATCACAACTACGTTAAGAGGCAGAAGGATCTCCCTATACTATATGCCTGCACGCCTAAGTCTACATCCACCCGATCGGAAGTGATTGTATAAGTGCAGAACATACTACGATGGGGACAAAGCTTCTATTGTGTTCGCCCCAGTGGTGGCGGGATTCAGCTTCCACGACTGTTTCCCATAGATGCGGCGTTCCACGACCATAAGTAGGTCTCGCCATGCAAGACACGGGGCGTGTTCCTCAGAGTCCTCAGAGTGGGACATTGGTGGGCTCGCCAAAGATTCACGCAGCCGAACAAAACCACATGCGGAGGAGGAGGAGGAGGAGAAACATTTATTTTAAAAAAATAAAAGAAAGGACAAGCAGATGTCTTTCTGCTAGGATACACAGTACGCGTGATGCCATGTTGGCGCCGTGACCTTGTTGCGTTTCCGGCACTCCAGCCGTGTCAAGAATAATAGTCGTGTGCGTCTGTGCGCGTGCATGCATGTGTATTTGTATGTGCGCCTGTAGGTGTTTCTGAGTGCGCGCACAATTTCGCGTATGCGCGTTGGCTTGTATATATATATATATATATATATATATATATATATATATATATATATATATATATATATATATATATATATATATATATATATATATATCCGCGTGACTTTTTATTTGCTTGAATGTGTGTTTGCTTCAACACGTGCATATTCGTACGTGTGTTTCCGAGCGTGCGCGTTTGCTCGTCTATACGTGTTCTATACCTTCTTGCTTCCATATATATCCGTTTGCTTAATTGTACGTGCGTTTGATTGTATGTCTGCATGCACGTCTGCTTGACTATGTGTTTATTCTGTGTGTATTTCTACGCGTGTTTCCGTGCATGCCCATTTGCTTTTATACACGTGTATTTGCTTGTACGCGCGTTTTTTGCCAGCGCTAGCGGTAACGTATATGTGCTTCCTTAACTGTATGTATGTTTGCATGTATGTGTGTCTTCTTGTAAGTACGTTTGCCTACGTGTTTTATTTTGTGTTGTGCGAGTCTTTGTCTCAGCGCGTGCAAGTGCGTTTTTTTTGTGTTTGTTACAGCGCTCGTTTTCGCATGTCTCTGTGTTTGCTTGAGGGTACAGAGCTCTTCGTAGAAGAATGAGAATGCTGGCCGGAAAGGAAGCCATCTCGCTACTCGGTCCTAATAGCGCAGTATAAGCACGCTTTGACAAACGGACCCTTCTTCCGTTGACACTCGGCCAGCCCAAGAAGCATAGAAAGATATGGCACGGCGCCGGCTGCGTTAGCGGAAATAAGCCTTGCCGTCGCTTCGTACCCGGAATACGTGTGCCCTGGAGCAAGCGAGGGCAGGAGGGCGTCTAGAAGGAGGGCGGGGGGCAAGCGTCATCTGCGGTCCATAACAAGCCCAAGAAGAAGGAGACAGAGAAAGCCGAAACAAGAGCAAGACAAGCACCTAGCCGCTGCTCCAGGAAGTCAACCCTGAACGCCAAAGGCGTACACGGTCAACGTGGAAATAATGAGCGCCCTGTGCTACGGAAGCTATGAAACTATCGTCTGCTTGCTTGGTTCTATATCTGCTTCATTTTCGTCTGCTTCCTTCCAACTATGTAGTGTGCATGAAACCATCGCCTGCTACTTCTGCTCTCTGGTTTTTGTTTGCATGGCGGTGTCTGCCAACGCTGCAGGGCGTGTTTGTAACGCTATTGTTTTGCCAGAGTTTTGATTGTTCTTTGTTTATGTCCGTTACTGCCGCACCGGTGGGTTGCAAGTGCGCGCGTGCGTGATTGTGTGCCTGTGAGTGTTAGCGCCGCGTGTTTGCTTTAACCGAACTTCTGCCGCTCTCTCATCATCTCCGGCTCTGGACACCCCGCTATTAAGGAAGGAAAGGAGCTTGGTGAGTCGTTCTTCTGCAGTGATCGATGCTCTGTACGGTTTTCGGGCCTCTTCTCGCGGCAAAAATGCATACTATGGATTACGTGTTTATATTTCTTCGTATATTACTGCATCACCTCCTCTCTCTCTCTTATGAAACAAAGAAAAGACATAAGCACATGCAAGGAAAGTATGCCATTCAAGGAAAGCAAAAGTTCCAGGAAAAAGCTACTGTAAGGGAGAGTTGCTTGGAGAGACGCCATCCTACAGGCAAGTATGTAGCTCCGCTTGTGTAATCTCCGCTCGAATTCAGCCATTAAAAAGACAAAGAGAGACCCATCATCCAACTTCTTTCAGCATTTAACAAAGCATTGTCTGGCATTCACCTCAATGGGCCCGATAAGCAGCAATCGACGTTAATGTGACTGTTCGAGTTCTCTTTAAACGCAACCCTTCCTCCCTCCCCTCCTTTTTTTACCCCTTGTTTTCCAAGCTTTCTTGTGAAAGTTCATAAATTCCAAAAGAGAAAGATGGGAGTATTAACGATTGCATTTATCTAACGCCGAGAACGTAGGGAGGCAACGCTCTGGAGAAGTTAAGCTTAGGCAGAATAAAAAAAAAGCTAGAAAAAATGTGAAGGTGTTCGTAATCGCTTTTCAAAGGTGCTGCCACGAGAAAAAAAAAGCTTAATCACCGTGACGCTTTAACTAAACGATTCACCGTGGTCTGGGCAAATTTTGTTGTTTTCAGGTCCGATAAACCGCACGGTACATGGTGCGCTGACGTCGTGGCGTAGAAGCAGTGTAATCAGCTCGCCCGCAAAAAACGTTGCAAGACTTAAAGGTACGAAGACATAAAAACAATTATCGCCGCGAACCTCTATAGGCGCTGAAAATTCAGAAGACAAATCGTCATCAACGTCATCCTGAAGTAATGATGGCGTCGTGAGATGCAACGATCATTAAGTCACCGATATACCGTAACATAGTTACGAACATAACAGTGCGTCTGTTCAAAAACAAAAGCGCAATTTGAGACAATTATTGCTGCATCCGTAATGGCAACGCTTTGTACCTTAACATGATTAGTTAAAATATCCGTTGCAACAAGAATGCTACGCCCACACCAACTAAAAAGCCATTCTTTCGGCTACATTTAGTGTCTTCTGGGGCTATCGAAGGCAATAGTGAAGCCCTTCAAGCCAACCGTAATGCGCGTCTCTTCAATTGGGAATCATCGTCAAGATACGCAATAGCCACGCTTTCGAAAAAACTTGCCTTAAGTTACCTTCAAAGAAGAAATGTTACAATTGCCCTACTACCTTTTTACTTATTCAGTATTCTTTTACAGCGAAGCTGCATATATAGCTAGCCGATTCGTCCGCCAGTCCGCCCATCCGTCGGTCCGTCCGTCTGTCTGGCTGTCGGTCACATGTACGCCGAAAACTCTTCCAGCGCAAACCCATGCGAATGCGCAAAAAAGAAAGAGAGACAAGCCGAGGCACGCGATTAGCCAACGCCCCCTAGATAGCACAAGGCCTGTTTACTCCGATCCATGACGTCACGATACCTGGCCCGAAATTTACAATGACAAGGCTAGCGCGATGAAAGCGGTGACGTCAAAATCAATGTCGCCTACTCGGGAGCATCCCCATTAGATTCTATGGCAATCGGGCCAGGTAAGATGACATCATGGATCGGAGTGAAGCGGCCTAGTGCTATCTAGGCGGTATTGGGTTAGCTGCGCCAGTAGTGACGTAGTTGCTCTCCATCGCAGCTGAGCGCGTGCGCAGCAGTTTCTCTCTGGCTCCGAAATGGGTAGGGCCACGCGTCATGCGTACTCCAGAGGAGCAGGCAGCTTTCGGTCAGCAACTCCACGAGCAGAACGGGGAACGAGCTCGTCTACGCCGTGCAGATGATGCAGCCAGGGCCACAAGAACAGGCTCGTGCAGCCGAGCAGATGCAGCAACTGCGTACCAAGGATCCGGCAGCCTACCAAGTCGTCGTTTAATTAACCGTCGGGAATAACCTAGCGATAAACACCGGGGCCACACGTTTCAGCTTCACTGGTTGACCATCTGTATGGAGTGCTCGGGTGGTAATTTCCAAAAATTATTTCACTCCCTTTCTTTCTTTCTCCCAGTAAATGCGTCTTAATTCAACGAAATTCGTTTATCCCTAACGTAGATCTACGGTGCCATCGGTGCATGCTTTTCACTGCCCTCTTGCAGCTTTATCAGTATGTAATGCCTTCCGAGCCCAAAGGCTGTATTACATGTATTACACGAAATGAAATGTATGTTCCAACTGACTCGCGTTCAGGCTCCATTGCAGAGGCCGACCACTGACTCTAGGGGAAGCACTCGAAGAACTATAGACGAGTGTGCAAAGTCACCGGTTCCTCAGACGATGATCTAAACGAACGATACGAGAAGTGACTTGGAAGGGGCCACGTGCTACGCATACTACGGCAGTATATTTGACGCGTCGCTTCGTCTATCGCAGCAGTTTTTGTTGCATAAAAGAAGAAACAAGAATCGCTCTCCACTCTAACCGTAGCACGAAACAACAAAGGCAACTCTAAGAAAAAGAAAAGAAAGCTTCGCAGTTCAACAAACCTTCGTCGTGATCCGGTTACGCAACCCGGGACCAACATATTTCCGTGGTGGTGGCTCTACCATCTGAGCTAACCAAAGAAGCTAGAAGTTCCCAAAGCGAGCGCGAATTATTTGACAACCAGTGACACTGGGACACTGAATACGGCAAATCAATTCTGCGCAAACTCGCAACGTGAAGGAAACTGCATGAAAGAAAAAGAAAAAAAAGGATTGTCGATCACCCGAACCATAGCACGACGCTACAAAGGAAAAAGATACGGGTTTCGCATAAAGAAACACTCGCAGTGGAAGCAAAATTTGTCATGGTGCGGGAATGACCCCGGGAACCTGGTTTAGTGCATGCAGCATGACGACGACTCCGTTATAGAATTCTCGATATATTGAACGCACCGAAAATAGACTGAAACAGCTACCTCTATCATGCAAGCGAAGTTGAGCTGTACACGCGCATCGGGAAAACGCGATCACGCGCGTGACGTTCGTGTCTTGTGAGGATTAGGCAGCGCAGCACCGCATCCACAACAATAAAAGACAACTATGTAGTGCAATCGTTTATCGCTAAGCCGTCGTTGTCATGCGTTACCATAGCAAGATTTGAGCTGCTACTTGACATTAAGGGATGTATGAATGAATTGCCCAGCAATATTTTCATATAACTTGGGATTTCATGTGCTTCCTAATGCTTCGTGCTTTTTTACATGTATCTATGTATGTATGTATATATGTATGTATGTATGTATGTATGTATGTATGTATGTATGTATGTATGTATGTATGTATGTATGTATGTATGTATGTATGTATGTATGTATGTATGTATGTATGTATGTATGTATGTATGTATGTATGTATGTATGTATGTATGTATGTATGTATGTATGTATGTATGTATGTATGTATGTATGTGTGTGTATGTATGCATGTATGTATGTATGTATGTATGTATGTATGTATGTATGTATGTATGTATGTATGTATGTATGTATGTATGCATGTATGTAAACAAGTGCGCGTGTCAATATTTAGGTAATGCGTGTTCTTTCATTGCCTACTGCCGTAGTGAACAGAGCTGTTAAACAGCACATCTCCAGCAGTAGTATAAATAGGCAGCACATGCGTCTCAGACCTACGACAGACGGCCTTCGGCAATGCAGGCGCTTGCAACGCAAGCGCAAGCGCCGCTTCGCGTCGGCGCCTTTGTTCCAACCTCTGATCAGAAACTTCCCTCCACCAACCATCGACCCAGAAAACAGTCCAAAAGGTCCCAAAAATGCTATTAACTTTATATTCGCTTCAAAAAGCGCATAGAACATATTTTGACTGAGGCCGTAGCGGCCCCCGTACCACGCAAGGGGAAACTGAACACGTCGACGCAGAGTTATTCGACGCGCGAAATACGCCTGAAACGCGCCGCATGTAGTTGTCACTTAAACTGACAGCGGCAGCGTTCACCGCGTTGCGAGTTTCGTAACTCGAATGGAAGCCGAAGCCGAAGCCTTCGAGGCAGCGATGGACATGGTCTGGCTTATATTGTGCTCTGCTGTCAAAGAAGCAGAAAAGGCAAGAAAAGCATTCTTATGTGACAGGAGTAATGAGGTAGCGCTCCGCGTACATAGAGAACGTTCAAAATTTGTTTAAAACATTTGCCATTTTCTTTTAAAGCAAAAGCTCTGGTGCTGTGACGTAGTGCGTTAAACAGGCACGATCAGCGACACACTGAAACGCGCTTTCAGAAATTATGGTGCGAAACAGGAAAATTGACACAGAGTGAATTGACGTTAATGCGGGCACTCATACGGAGATAAAAATAAATGAGGCAAAGAAGCAAATACGTGTTCTGAACACCACGCGTAGAAACCGCGTGAATTGGTTTTGACGCGTCGTAAAACAATATTCAAATTTATTCAAGCGGAACTCAGTCTGCATAGTCCAGATAATTTTAAACACTTGAACATATATGGCGCAACCCAGGGAAACGTTCCGGGCCGTTAGTAATAAGTATATATAAGATTATGATCGATTTAACTTTTTCACTTTATTTTTTTCAATGCATGTTTTAGTAGAGCAACATCATGGTCATAAATATGTGACAGCAGCTGTATGTACGGGCGGGGATCTTCTTCAGGCATGCGTACATTTAGTCCTCATTTTCCTTTCAACTTAAAGAGAAAACAAATATGCTCAATAAATTGAAGAAATCAAACAAAATGGAAGAGGAGTGGTTATCCGACAGGATACGTCGTCTCCATATGTCGACGATGTGATGTGAACTGATTGTACGTGAAACGTTTTCGCTGGACTGCAGGATGATACGAACGAAAAAAAAAAACCTTTTTCATTGTTCGAAAATGTTGATAACTTTCTAATTAGTACCTGCCTTTTTGTTATTTTTCTCCTTTTGCCACGCTGCATACGTGGAAGTCTGGCTCGTCAAGAGGTTTAATTAACATGTCACGTGACGAGTCTATGGATAATGAAACAGTATGTGCCGTTCTTGATGTATCACGCAATGTGCAAGCTAAACTCACCAAGCGTGTTTTCAATGCATACAGTGCCGCCTTGACTAAGCCACGTACTCAAGCATGAGAAAGTTACCTAGGAAGAATTTCAATATAACCGTGATTTTGCAAGAGGGCCTATACTAGAATGTGCTTTCTTTTTGCAGAGAAAAGAAACGTTAATTTTAGGGCAGCCTTCCGAGCTGAAGTTACTTGGTATATTATCATGGAAATGTTCACACGCGTTAAATTAGTAACATCATAAAGTTGCTAAAGAGCCAGACTGCCAAAACCGCAAAAATAAAAAAGGACAAAGAAATAAAGCTAGCGTAACCACAATGAAGTATGGTTGTTCGGGCTAGTTGGTTAGGCCCAGCAATTAGGGTCCGAGCGTTGGTAAACACGGTCAAGAGCGAGACAACAAGGACAGCTTATCCTTCTTGTCTCGCTCTTGTCCGTGTATTCCAGCGCTGTGACCCCCACTGCTGTAGTGTAACCGTCTTGCACACGTCCTTAAAAAAGGGAAAAAAAAGGAAACTTGCGTCTTCGACAGCAGACTTACAAAAATAAAAGCACACTACCTTGATTAACACAATAATCCAAGTGACGTGCTCGAAATACAATAGCAATAATGCGACACTAAACCGAGATACGCAATACCTTGCACACAGTCTAAGAGCATTAACAAGAAGTTGGGGTTCACGCAAGCAGCGACGGAAAACGAAGGTTTGCCAATGGCAGCTATAAAAGGTTTTAGCATTACGCTTGAAGTCTTCGCACTGTGCACTAACTATGCGTGAATTGCTACATCTCGGGGCGACGTAGCACTCTAAGGCCACTCCTGCTGCGTAGAAGAAACAGCACCCCGACAGCTACCAGGCGCCTCACTATGGTGGTGTTTTGAAGGGAGCCGCCAGAGGCGATGCAGGCGTCGTGAATCGATGTCGCACGGCATCGCACAGACGGGAAAGGGTCAGCGTTAGTATAGATAGTTTTCATGTGACGTCATGGATGCAGCTCTCACGGCGCTAGTACTCAAGCATGGCTGCCCTGATGACGTCAGTGCACCGCATTATGGTGCAAACGTTTCCTTTTGACGAGGACTGTTTTTCGGCGGTTTATCACTGTTATCGCTTTCTCGTTCGACGTACAACGTGCCTATGGTGCCGTCACGCTGTCCACTTCCTTGTTTACGCTGCTTTTCTACGTGCTACGATCCCAAAGACGGCAGCAACGATGACGCCTGTGCGAACGATCAATATTGAAGTACAGGCGTTGGCGAGCACCCGTTCACGTATCAGCTAAAGTTAATTAGTCTCACGTTTACAAGGGACGTATTCTCGTACGGTCATTTTCTGGAATTTTCATTGTCATTGCGCGTTGACTGGCTGGTTGAGCAAAACCGATCGAGCCGGTTGGCAGGCTGAGCAAAACCACTCGAATAGTACTCCACAGCCTGTGTACTGCGTCGCGCGAAAGCGATACAGTATCGCCGCACGTGATCGTGCGAGTATACGTCCCGATGCGCGATGTTGCTTTGTTCGTTCGTTCGTTCCTCCGTCCGCGCGTTTGCACGGTGGCAAAAGTGAATCTAGCGCTAAGTGATACTTGGGCTTGCCTCACGGCGTTTAGTACTGTGAGGCCCGCCCGTTCCGCTCACAGCAGTGCGTGCACTCAGCCCCATCAGCAGCAACGATGGTGTGCACGTAGTGGTGTGCGCACAATGCTCGTTGGTGCCAGCAGCGGAAGGCAGAGCGCTACCGGCACTCCGCCACCCAAACGACTCGATCGTATATAGTTGCACCGAAACGCAATCCGCGTCTCAGGAGGCCTCCACCCGCGGTCCACGCGTGCGCGCCGATACTGGTGACAACAGGACAACGCCAATGACGGCGGTGCAAACTAGAGTTACTGTATATGGCCACATACTGCAACTCTAGATGCAAAGTGCCTCGAGCGTCCGTGTGCTACGAGAACAAAACGAAGCTGCACAGGCCGTGTAATGCGTGGGGAAGATAGCCGGTCGTCACTTATAACGGGGGACGTTCGCACCGAGAATCCTTCTATGGCCCGAAGCGCCGTGCGGTTTAGTGGGCGACGTGATGCGCGCATTCAGACCCGGAACTCTCGTCTCGCGAGAAGAGATGCTCGATTGCCGCCCGCAAACCGACACGAGGTGGCACCGAAACTCGCCCAGTCATCTCTGGCAGGTTTGTTCCGAGTTCGTGGTTAGGGCGAGAGTTATTTCGTACTTGTCTATGAAAAAAAAGAAGGGAAAATGAGCTTTCAACAAAGATTACGAATCTCACTCACGTCTCGTTTGGCTCAGTGTCACTTAAGCATCGCGAACACTCGCACTGTATAGCTACAACGGTGGTGTTCTAGCTAACCACAGCGTGTTGATTGTGCTCGCAACTACAGAACGTGTATGACTGTACTGGTGGTCTCGACTCTCCGCTATGAAGGCCGAAACGTCGTTAGCACCTACCACTTACATGTACCTACGTACGTGGACACAGCGCAGGATAAACCGTGTTCCTAATTGCACACGAATTAAGTTTGCAAAGGGATAATGATCACGTGAATTTTCCCCAGTGAAGCAGTGCCGGGAAAAAAATAAAACTATGTACTCACGATGAAAATCCGAATTCGGCTCGTCCCAACATTGGAAACACAGACGCATGCTTAGTCGACTGCTATGTAACAGCGTGTCACGTCCACGTACTACACAGCACACTTGTTGGAGACCTCTTTTCACACGAAGCACGGCGCAATTAAGTGCACAAAACAGCAGCAAGCAACGGCGATACCGGTCATGCTCGCGCCATTTGCAAAATAGCAAGCCGGATGTTTGCAACCGAGAGCAGTTTCCGCCCATATCCCGTCCGTTCTGTCGCAATCTTGCGTTCTGATGGGTTTGCGACAAGCACGGTTTTCTTTTTCTTTTTTTTTCCCCGTGACGAAAATCTATCTCGTATCCTTAGGCGTGACGTTACTTTTTCGCTCGCCCATGTCAGCGACCGGAAATTTCCGAGTGTGAACGGGACATTAGAGTCATGTAATTGGCGCCAAAAGGGAGAGCAAGCGCCGTCAATTCTCTTGTATCCCAAAGAAAACAAATGTGTCCAATGAGCTCAGTATATTGCGATCCGTCCGTCCGTCCGTCCGTCCGTCCATCCGTCCATCCGTCCATCCATCCATCCATCCATCCATCCATCCATCCATCCATCCATCCATCCATCCATCCATCCATCCATCCGTCCGTCCGTCCGTCCGTCCGTCCGTCCAGACACAATGCGTAGCAAAATGTAACAGCCAAAGCATAGGCATCACGCGTAGAAAGCACGGAGGTCGTGGGGATCACAGATTTTCAGAACACGTATATCCCATCCTGAGCACGTAGTTTCTTTGTCGCAGATTGGGAACACCGTGCGCTACGTGATCGAAAAATAAATACCGCCGCCTGCTGGCGGCAGGCATGGAAATGCCGCTTGGTTTGTGGCAGCAGGTGGCCTGAACGCCTTTTCGTGTCAGAGGTGCGCCTTGGTTTCTGCCTTTGTGAATTCCCAATTCTAGGATTGGTTTCTGCATTTGCCGCTTTCATGGCTTGGCTAAGCCCTTCTTCTCCTTCTACTTCTTGTTTTTCTGCTCCTTCTTCTTATGATCTTTATTATTATTATTACGTGGTAATGGTATTAGTCTTAGGAAAAGCTTCGCGTTTTTTTGTACTGTATTTGAAGACGATACTTTGTTAACACTATTATAGATCCCCAAGACCCAGCAATTTTTATTGGGATGCGGAATATTACTTTCTTATGAAAACTCGAAACCTAGCTCAAGAAGTACGTAATATCCCTGTAACCGCATTAACAATATTACGATTGTTTTGATACATTGCTTCTTGTTTTCTTTATTCTGATAATTTAAGTGGGCTGGGTTTCTCTCTGCATTAAACTTTTGCATTTCGATGATAACTGCATGAATTATGCAATGATAATGCCGTTTTCGTCTATCGATGTTACTGGCCTGGTCATGCAAGCCATTTCTTGGCTTTGACGGGCCTGCCTTTGATGTTTCACTAGGTAAGAGGGCAACTATTATTATTATTATTATTATTATTATTATTATTATTATTATTATTATTAGGCGCCATATCTTTAGCAAGATAGCGCCTAGTGCGGAACTCTGTATTCTGTGCTCCCAACCTTTTTACGGCAAACAGCCGCGTCATCGGTGTATTTCGTGCCAAGAACAGGCCCGTGAGAAGTGTATTGCCTGGCCCGACGAGACCTCGGAGCTTCAGAACTCCGGCGAGAGTGTTTTCACGTGGAACCTGCGCCTGAAAACCAACGTTCCAGCCATGAGGCTTAGCGATGGCAACAAGTACGCTGCTTTTCCCATCGGCGGCGTCTCCTTCTTCGGGGCTTTCCTCTCGTCAGGACCGTGTTTCGAGGCGGATGGTGAGACCGCTCGCTTTCCGTAGACTTTGTTGACTTACAACACAAACTGCTGTAAGTCCCCATTGTGTGCGTGTCACTCTCTCGTGTCCTTGTCTTTATTTTGCGCTGTGCCCTTTTTCCAATAGATCGCCAACAGGTCCAAGCTTCCACGCTAAGTCGCTTCTGTAGGGTCTTCTCTTTCAGGAGCTGGAGGGAATATTCTTACTCAGTGATTAAGTGGCGCGGCTGCGGGGTGATAAGGAGCGTACAAGCAGGGCAAATGCAATGGCATCCACACAGTAGCAGGGAAGAAGTTTGGGCGTGTTGGTCGGATACATACGAACTGGGATACATAGCGCAAGAAAGACACAGGGACAAGCAGGAACACGGGAACCATCCCGTGTTCCTGCTTGTCCCTGTGTCTTTCTTGCGCTATGTATCCCAGTTCGTATCCACACAGTAGGCCAATGCTATATCTGCGCTACTGGTGGCGGTGCCTTCCCTTTTCGATGGGCTCGGCACTGAGCGAAAGCAGTGTTCAGCCACTTCTCCTGCTGCACTGCCGCTTCACCCGTCCAGGACAACGCGTGATGCGATCGCACGGGCTTGCTTCGCCGAGGGCAGCCGCAGTTGACCAGCTCCCCAAGGTAACACGGAGTCAACGATGGCTCGCCGGCCTTGGAGCTGACAGGAGAGTAAGTGAATTTCGGCGGTTATCTTCAAAAGCGCCACGCGAACGAAATCCATTGTTTGTGTTTGTGTGTCTCGGCTCACCCCTGAATCGTCGTCTGCGGATCTGACTGTGAACCTCTCAAATGTTGAAGCACGGTCCGTTGCTTGCGAACGTCAGAAGACGAAGCATGATTCGTATGCCTCTTTCCACGCCTGTGCCAATGAAGCCGTCGATGATGAAGTCTTTAAGCGCCTGAACGACCCGTGAATGTGGCCAATGGGATCCCTGTTCAATCCGTTCCATGAGATGCCACACCATGACATCCTCCATGCTTCCGACATAACCCCCAGGGATCGAAGTGGCGCGTAATTTGGACATCCTTTACGAAAATGCTCGTGGACTTCGCACCAAAGCCCGTGAATTTTTTCGCCCATGTCATTTCGACTTCTTTTCCTGCTTGCGTTATTTCGGAAACTTGGCTCTGCAGTGAAATTTTTTCTTCAGATCTTTTTTTTTTCCATCGCACTACAACGTCTTCCGCAGTGACAGTGAAAGTGAATGTAAAAAAAAAAGTGCTGCGTACTGATTTCCGTTGACAGTCTACTGATGTGTGTTCGCCGCAACGACATAAAAAATGCAGAGGAGTTGGCTTGGTTTGAAGGCAGCGTAGAACGCTGTAATTGGATCTTTCTATGTAACGTCTAGTAATTTCCCTGTCTTGTCTCATGAGGTCATCTCTTCTATTCAAAGCTATTCAATAGCTTCCTATTGAAAGCACAGTGTAACACTTGTTGGTGATTTCAATGCATCTGGAATTCACTGGAACAGCCTTAGATATTCACATTCCAATCATTACATATAGAACAAATGCAGCCTGCTCTTCTTAAGTTTAGTCCTTATGCTCCTTTCAGCAGCATAAGTTGTTCGCCGATTCCTGTGGCCCTGTCCTAGACCTTTTCCTTTCGGATGCTCAAGTTATAGATGTCTCTCGTTCTGACATTTCCCTAGTGCGTCCCGCTAAGTTTCATCTGTCACTAAACCTAAATGCCTCGGTGTCAGCACTGAGGCAGACCTCGTCCACTGGCATAAATGAATCCTCTCACTTCGTTTAAGAGCGTGGTGATTACCTTGGCATATATAATTTCTTGTCCACCAATGATTTGTCATTGGGTAACGACAAAACCAATGTTCATGACCGAGCACACCAGCAGATGGCAGCTCGTTTTGAGCAGTACGCGCAAATGCATTCCCCGGTACACACCTAAACGCTCGAAATATTTCCACTGGTTATCATTGGAACTGTCATAAAGTAAAAAGATCGAGCGCCGCAAAAATCCAGAGGTTCTGTGCCTAATGGACGGAGAGAAAAATACCGCTTTTTTCAGACTCCCTGCAAACGCTTACATAGGCGGGATCACAAACCATATATAGCATTCTTGCAAAGGACCGCCTCCAACCGGCCGGTTGAACTGTGGAGGTATATCCGGAAGCGCTCAAGTAAACGCGGAAAGTGTTTTCGCCTGCGCGACTCTAGCGGGGTAGAAGTCTAAGCAGTCGCGTAATGTTTTGTTGCCAATTTCTCATCCTTACATAAAGCTTCAGGTTTCAACGCCAGTGTCAGCCTGCAGCACATGAAGGTTACTACATCTAGTGCTGTGTTGTTTGATGAAAAGCTCATCCGCGAATGCCTTAAGCACTTAAAGCCTTCCCTATGCTGCGGCCCCCTTGGCATCCCCTAGGCAATTCTAAAAGCTTACGGCAGTATATTTGCTCTGGTGCTGACATCTATATTGAACAACTCTTTGACCAATTCAACTTTTCCTCACATGTGAAGAAGTGCTCGCGTTTTTGCTGTATATGTAAGTGTGGCTGTAAAACCGATGTCTCGAATTGCCACCTGCTTTCTCTTCTCTGTGTCTCGCCGAATGTTTTTCAGCTTGGATTTTTCACCGGCAGCTCCACAATCACAACTCTCGCAAGTTTCATGACGCAGACCTCCGCGCCGTTACTTCAAAGGGGGCAAGTTGACACCGCTTATTTTGACCTGAGCGAAGCCTTTGATGTAGTCTACTACTGACTGCTTCTGATCAAGCTACACACTTTGAAGTTGACTCGTCAATTGTCAATCTCTTGCGCAGTTACCTTCTTGATGGATCATGTTAACGTCAATGGTCAAACGTCTTTTTACATGCCAACTAGCGGCGTCCCTCAAGGATCAGCCCTCAAGGCTCTTTTTAAAAATTTTTTAATAATGATGGTCATTCCACTATTTGGAATTTGTCGTTCCTTCTGTACGCCGATGAGATCAAGATATTTAAGCAAATTCATACTGTTGATGACTGTCGCAACCTGCAGTCTGACCTACTTTCTTTTTTAGAATGGTGCAAAGACAACAATCTCACCATGAATGCTGCTACTAAGCCTATATAAAGTTATGACTTTGACACCGCGAAACAGTAAGCATGTCTCTTTCTTATTTTGTTGATTCTGTACCATTACGTATCGTCTGTGAGATCAATAATCTCGGTGAACTTTTTGATACAGCCTTACACTTGCGCTGTGTAATGATGTTTACTTCACCCAGTACAGTAGCTTAAGAGCAGGCGACTGGCCACCAAGCACCCGGATGTAATACACCATGACGCATAGGGTGCCGAGTCGGTGTTCAGATATATTCGAACATGCTGTATCTCAAATTCAGCTGGTTGGTTAAACATAGCGAATTCACTTGAAGGCGCCACCGACTGGAACGAAACACGCACCACATAAAGTACCGTGATCAGCGATTGATACGCGATACACAGACCGCACGGTAGATGGCGCTGTCGGCGCCGCCGGTAAAGGCAGATAAGTATGCAAGTGCTGAAGGAACCAAGTGCAGTCGCAGTACATCGCGAAGGCTGCCACGTTCACGAGATACAAAACACGCATGAGCTCAGTGTGCCCACCGGCGGCCGCCTGTAGCACCGAATGTGCCAGCGGCGACACACTCCGTGTATCGCCTTAGAAACGTGCAGCAATCTACGTGGCACCCGTGTTGTGTGTAAGCGCTTTGTCCCCATATATAGTGCAGAAAAGTGCAGCTTCGCATATGTTGCGCTCGTTGCTCTTGGACGTGTGCTGGGGTATGTTTGGTCACGGGTTAAGGTTCCCATCTTTTGTGGTATTGCGTTATCGTGGTTATAAATATAAACCACGAGTAACGTGCTTCAAGCTTCGCTACCATGTATACGAAAGCTTGAAAGGAGAGCTTCTAAGTGAAGAGTTCTGTGAAAACACTCCTTAGCTCAAATTTATTTCTAGTCTTAGATTTAAGGTTATCGATATCACCCACTCATGATGAGCAGATACAATGTGTTATATCCTTGTAAGCGAGTTCATAAACCCCATGTCTTAACCATTGGTTATGAGAGCCCTCACAGGACTGCAGATAAGCTCCACAAAAGAAAAGATTTGGAAGGGTTTTGATCGACGCCGCACCATCGAATTTGGAACCCGTAATCTGCATAAATTATGAGCAGAGTGGTCGATAATAAGAAGTCACGCTGCCCGTGGCCTTCATTCTGGTTTTGACTTGTTAATCCTATTTACAGTTGATGGGGAGCTCAGTTTGGATGAACCTGGTTTGGACGAATGGCTGAATGACGTAGACACGCGCGAAAGTAAATTTTATGAAGCCGGCTTACACAAAACCACGCCGCGACGACGTTCCTGACCCGAGCCCACGGAAATACGTTACCAGACCGCGCTAGCTTGGCTTCAATCTGGTAAAATATGCAGGCGCCTGATGTGCGCCTCTACCTTCCCTCTTTCTTTCCCTCTGCCTCTTCCCTCCACGCAGAGTAGCTGGATAGAGGAATGTACATCACGCCGACCTTTCAGCGTTTCGCATGATTCAACTTCTTTTTCCTCCCTCTCACTTTCTATGGAGGCGAAGGTGAACTTGTGCTTTTAAATCAGAATCAGTGTTGACACGCCCACGCATTTCTGCGCATAAGGCTTTGAAACGTGGACAGCATCCTGAGAGGCCCATTTTCCTCGTATTGCGTTCATTTCCTTTTGTTAGACTCAAAGTCGCGGTAAAGGAAGGAAGGAAGAAAAAAGTGGAGAAGGAGAGGCAGGGAGGTTAACCAGTTTAGCTTAACCGGTTTGCTACCCTACACATGGGAGTGGGACGGGAAGATGAAAGATGGGGAAAGGAGGGAGGGAGGGAAGGAGAGAGAGAGAGAGAGAGAGAGAGCACATAGCAAAGCACACACATCGTCCGTTAGTCCATCACTCTTGCGTGGTACGTGATATCACTGTCACAGCCGCTTGTCCAATCCCGTCTCTTTCAAAAAAGAAAAAAAAATGTCGCGGTAAAGAAGTCTGCTCACTCCGGTGGCTGTATTTTACCCTTTAATTTTAAATTAAGCAATAAGCCCGATCGAAATACGCTAACAACGCAAAGACCGAACATTTCCCCAAGCTAAAGCGGCCACCGTCATTAGGCCAGGTTATAAGCGGACTTGAAACAGAACCGACAGAAAATGTTTGTCTCATTTTCTTGCCTTCGTAGATAGGACTCCACTCAATTGTTTCGCTGTGGAGCATTCATTAACCTAGAATTTGGCAAATTACTTATTTTGTTACATTTTATCTCAACCACTTTAAAACGCGAGCCAAGTTCGGCACGATATCGCAGGTGAGAGAGGACACCCATTACGTCATCGAAACCTCCTGACGCATGCGCACACAAAGTGATTGTGGCTGCCAAAAGCCGAGTCTGTTCAGCACTCGACGGTACATGACGGGACAACGTGCCCTCTCGCGTTTCCAAGAAAAAATGTGAGCAATTGGAAGAGCCAATTTGAGCGCTCTCGGTGGCGTGGTCATGGCATTCCTTTCAACAAACGCACCGGACTGTTACGTTGTTCGTGGTATCACGTGATAGCCACTTCCGTTTTCAGTGACGTAATGAGTCTCTCTGCTTTCTCACGTCCGAAGCCGCACTGGGCTTGATACGCTTTCGGAACCAGTGGTATAAAAGGCGCTCTAATTAATTATTTTGAGGTGATGTCGAAGGATGGAAGCTTCGTACCGTAATTATAGAAGGCCACAGGTACACACACGCAAAAAAGAAATGTCGCAACTTGAATGAAAATGCTTGCATCACCACTTGGTTGGATGTGAATTAAGTGTTACTTTTCGACGCACGCACGCACGCACGCACGCACGCACACCCACACGCACGCCCACACGCACACACACACACACACACACACACACACACACACACGCACGCGCACACGCACACGCACACGCACACACACACACACACACACACGCACACACACACACACACACACACACACACACACACACACGGAATTTTATTTAGAGTTTGTGCAACGGTCAAGTTACTGAAACTTCCTCTAGGTAGCAGATTTCCGCACATCACTGATTTGCTACAGTCAGTGTTCCCGTCATCAATTATTTCGTCTTTACTTTTGGGTCTGCTTGCCTCCTGGTAGGTTTCGCCTGGTAGGCAGCCTCCGATGGTAGGTGGACCGCCTCTGAAAGGCGTTGCCCTCGAGTTCAAACTGCGGGCCAGGCGTGCTACGCAAGGTGCCCCGAGTTTATCGCTCGCTGCAGCTTCCTCGGAACACGTGAAAGTAGCAGACAACGAAATGTCGATACAAAGTCACGCAAGTCAACCCGAGTTCACCATGCACACGCCATTTCCCGGTTTCAAGCACACACGACTGGGCAAATGTTACGCGCCAGCACCACTTATCATTATCAACGCAATATATTCCCGTGATAGCCCCATTATCTTATCTGCACCCTAGGCGCAATCCACTATTGCCACGCCTTCGTGGGGCATGTCGCAGGCGTGCCTCCTACTTCGTACCTGATCTCTCTATCCACCATCGAATGCGAACAGAGTGGGCGTGGCGAATTTCCTAACGCATCGATTACGTTAAAATATATAGTTTTTTTCTCGAACTTGCTTGAACAGGTAATGCACTCGGCGGAAAAATAAACAAATAAAAGAAAGGCACTTATGGTTTCACCACGCGACCGCTTCTTTCTCGGCCCCCCCGTGAGGTAACGCCGAAGCGATGGTAACCCAAGAATGAATCTAGATAGAGCAGTGAAACTGCAGGCGCCTCGAGGGTTGATTTTAAGTCATTCGATACCCGAGGGCATCCCCGGAGATCGTGAAAGTCCTAAAGTTTGCCAAACTTGGGCCTTCCTGCATGGCACTGCAGTACGAATTCTTGAGTTCGAGTGTGGAGCTCTCCTTCTTGAGAAACCCGTAAGTGCTTCTTTCGTAGCCCCAAGCTACTCTCCGGAGGAATGCCAATTTTCTCTTTCACGAAATCGGCGCTTTAGAACGTTCGTTAAAGCGTCCCATCTTGCGAAGTACGTAGCTACGCTGAAATGAAAAAAACTGATTTACTGTGCCTCTGTTGTTCTCAAATATTTGCCGTCCTGCCTGCAAGAAGGGTTGCGGAAAGCTTTAGATGGTACCACCTTTGTCCGCTTCCTTCTAAGACGTTGGCTTAGTAAACTCATGCGGAATTTCATAAACTGCAGATCGCGTTAATCCACTGATTAACGACACGGACGCTTTCTTGCGTCGCGACTTCAAAAAGAATATTTTAGACAAACACGCCACTCCTACAGCGATATAGCGTAAAGCTAATCCAAATTTTTCTATTACAATTCTGCAATCACCTCTCCGCGATTGGTCAAATACTTTTTCGAACCACCCCCACTTAGCCTGTCTGTCACGCGACGTTGCGGAAACCGCGATAGCTCCCTATTTGATATGACGTGTACACACTGATTATCCAACATTGGACCAAACAAAAGAAAAATAATTCTTTCCGATTCGACGCCTTATCGCCATTGGCCCTCGGCTATTGGTCAAAAGTTTTCGGGCTCCACCCACTTCACCTGTCTGTCCTGCGACGTCACAAAACCGCGAAAACTCATGGCGTCAAATTGACGTCTACGTGTTAAAGATACGTTTATATGCCAAACAAAGCTGAATTATTTTTTGAATAGCCTCAGGCTGCTCCATTCCGAAAGGAATAAAAGATGGCT
Source organism: Dermacentor albipictus (assembly GCF_038994185.2). Taxonomy (NCBI): domain Eukaryota; kingdom Metazoa; phylum Arthropoda; class Arachnida; order Ixodida; family Ixodidae; genus Dermacentor; species Dermacentor albipictus. Next base: position 23,474,978 of record NC_091830.1, on the reverse strand, counting down.
GCCGCCGATCACTGAGCCACTGGCTGCTCGCACCTCCCGGAGAGCATGGGTTTTCTTGCGTATACAATAAAACTTTTTGCGCGGCCTTGTATCGTTATCGAGCCCTTTCAGCACATTTATGACCTCGTTCTGGCAACTCTTTGCCGAGGATCGGTTTTAGCAGCATTCTTAACCTTTTGTTGCATGCCGCCGCGATTTCGTACCAGCCACCTCAAACTAAGTAAGGAAAAGCGGACCAATCGCAGACGCCGGTACCACCCTCTTCATGCAGTTATCGATTTTCAGCGCACTGGCTCGGTCCCATCTAATCCCTCTCCATATGAGCGTACTCCTCACCTCTTGTCAGCCAATTAGATAAAACAAGCCATTCACGGTAGGGAATGTTATTTGTTTTATAAAGCAAACGAAAGTGACCGCCTGTAAACCAGGAGAGCGTTTGATTGGTCTGTTCAGACAAGCCTGTGGATCACTGCCCGATGCTTGCGTCTGCAGCTACGCAAATTTGACGTCAGCAGATTGGAATAAAAACATATTGGAATAGTTTTACGTTATAGGGCCCAAAATTACATCTTACCAAGAAAGTATAGATTTAGCAAAAATATTAAATAACGGTAATAAACTCATAGTACGCGTGTCCTTCTGAAGCCATATGCACCTAACGAGAGATGCAACTGAAGTCAAGCAGCCGCTGAAGAGTGTATCGTAAGCAGCGTATACTCGTTTGATCGGACAAATATTGGAGTCCTCAGGACTTCATTACGAAAACATCAAATGGTTCAGCATTTCTACGGCTGCGACATGGAACCGCCATCTTTGTTTGCGTATCTTTTAGATACGCAAACAAAGGTGCACGCATTAGCATTCTCACAAACAGTTTTTGGTGGAGCAATGCGAATATTGGCAGCGCAATATTACTGCCCCTAGAATGGAGTTTCACATATATAAACCACGATGAATGATTGGGTTCCCTGCGCATTCTTCGCAATATTACTTCGGGCAAGGCGCTGCTTTTGACAGGAAGACGAAGGTTTTTGAGAAAGTAAGAAATATTGCGAAACACTGTCATTTTCAGTCGCCGTGAAAGGAAAGCTTTTAGACTATAGCAAATCATTCCGGTGGAAGTCCGAATGATAAAGGAAAATTTGCGCAAAGGAGAAATTGTCATCCACCCTACCACAGCGTGAAGCTCTAAAAATGAAACCTATGCGGTTTTCTTTGTACGAAGCTGCAAGGAGAACCATATGGGTCTCCTTTCTTTGCTTCGTGCTACAGTCGGTTGGTGACAATTTATCTCTGTGGGGAACTACTGAGGCTGCCGCAGCAAGCTGAGGAGCCTGAGGATATGACAATGGTGCTAAAGACCTTACTCAAGAGTATGGTCCTCGGACCCAGTTCAAACGCTTGCAGCAAATCGACTTCTATCCCAATCGACTTTAACCCTCTGGTTACCAAAGCTGGGGAACCGTCGGGCGCCGCAACAGGATGTCTCATTGCCAAAGGGGGTGATGCGGCTGATCGGAGGTTGGAAGTATGCTTTTAAAATTTAATTTATAGAAGGCGCGATGGATATGATACGCAATAATAATAATAATAATAATAATAATAATAATAATAATAATAATAATAATAATAATAATAATAATAATAATAATAATAATAATAATAATAATAATAATAATTAGTAGTAGTAGTAGTAGTAGTAGTAGTAGTAGTAGTAGTAGTAGTAGTAGTAGTAGTAGTAGTAGTAGTAGTAGTAGCAGCAGTAGTAGTAGTATTAAATTTAGCCCCACCGCAGGACGAAGGGCCCTCCCGGCGATCTCCAATTACCCCTGTCTTGCACTAGCTTATTCCAACTTGCACCTGCGCATTTCCTGATCTCATCAACCCATCTGGTTTTCTGCAATTCTCGACTGCGCTTCCCTTACCATGGCACCCATTCTGTAACTCTAATGGTCCACTGCTTATCTACTTCCCGCATCAGGTGGCCTGCCCAGCTCAATTTTCCCCTCTAAATGTAAACAAGGATATAGGCTATTTACGACTGCCCTCCGATCCACACCTCCCTCTTCCTGTCTACTGAGGTTACCCCTAACATTTTTCATTCCATCGCGTTTTTCTCTTTCGTTAACTTGTTATAATTCTTCTCTGTTAACCTCCAAGTTTCTGTCCGTATGTTAGCACCGGTCTAATGCAATGATTGTACAGTTGTCTTTTCAACAACAGTGGTAAGCTCCCAGTCAGGATTTGGTAATGCCTTCTGTGTGCCCCCCAACTCTTTTTTTATTTTTCTGTAAATTTACTTCTCATGACCAGGGTCTCCTGTGGTTATTATACGTTATACTTGATTAACGAAATTGTCAATAGACTGCACCACTTGTGCTTGTAGGAAAGACTTACTCAAACACCCACCAAGATAATCACAAAATAAGGAGGGAGTAAAATGCAGCAATAACCAAACATCGAAAAATTCGGGGCTACAATATATGTCAGGTAGTGCGTGGAATCTGGAAAGGAATAATTGTGCAAGAGCTTACGTTCACAAATGAAATTATGTGCCTAAAATCGGATATCTTGTCGGGGTTAGAGGTTAACCAAAGCTCAGTAGGCTGGTTGGCTTTGCGGGCCTCATGGTAAAACCGCTGATTATGTGCCTTTCAGAATGTCCATCTACTCGGCGGACAAAGCAATTGACGAACTATTGACACAGTCGCCTGTACTCTTGAAGATACCATAAGCTTTCATAACTTCTCGGTGATACTTTATTCTTTACTGAAACATGACATATTTATTGTCAAATAATAACAAGCAGCCCCAGGCTCGCTCAACTGTATACGAAGTGGCTTCTGGCCCTCTTCTTGACATTGTTGACACCGGCATTCTTGTCGACTTTATAAACTGACCCGAATTTCAGTACAACAGTGGCTTGGAGCCCTGAAGACGCGACAAAGTATGCAAAAAAACTTAATGAATTAGTTCCATCAATTTTGGTAAGAATCAACCCTATTTTGTGGGACACTGTTTTATTATCGTCATTGACGAGGAGACGCAAATGCCAAGAGCATTCGCATGCGCGGTGTAGAAGACGTGCCAATCTATTACGCTGTAGTGGACATAACCAACAGCCACACTGTGTTATATGAATTTATTCAATAGAAGCCCTCGAAATCTGCAGACAATTGAATTACTGTTCGAGATAACATGCCTCGAGACTGTTGAAGAAAAAAGAACATTGTGGCATGGAACGCTCTTCTACAAAATAGCACTGTTTTTCACGGCCCATTGTGGGTCTGTGTTTCTCGATACTGGCGCTTAGCGCGAAGTTTTTAGCAAAATTGAAAAGTTTGTCCTGCGGCGGACCTAAATTTTCGAATTAAGCGTGCTTTGAAAGCTGTTAAATCAGATATTGATGGATATTCACTAATTTATAACCGTACCAGAGATAGTATCGACGATTCAAATGCCCGCCACTGCAAGGAAGCGGAGTCAACGAAGGTATCGTTTTTCCGAAATACCCCATTTCTCATATTCAGTGACAATCGTTGCAGATATCCGTAGTCAAAGCAAACGACCTCCGAAACCAGAGGTGGCTTCTAAGATGCGGAAGCTATGACGCATTTCCGGTTCTACAAACCCTTCCGGCCCATACTGCACATAAAAGCATGGCCTTGGAGATCTGTTTTTGTTGCTCGGAGGCAACCATCGCTGGGGCGTGGATTTGCTGAAGTCGGCCTGTTTTTAGCTTACTGTTACGTGAGGCACTTAAGTCTTTTTCGAGGTTTTCTCAGCGTCGCTGCCCACTTTTTCATGATGAGTCGATGCTTATTCCAGCATATCGACACATTCATAGTACGTAAGGGGCTTCGTCACTGCCGACCTAAGAGCAACACATGGCGTGTTACCAACGTCGACGGCTAAAAACTGTACCGTTTACCGTACCGCAACGTACTGCAACTGCACAACCCGTGGGGAGGGACACCGCAGTGGAAGGCACGGGATTTATTTAGGCCAGCAGTAAATGTCTTTTTTCACATTAGCTTAAAGCTTATCAGACGAGCGCGTATTTCCTTTCGCCTCCATCGAAACGTGGCTGCTACAGCTGAGATTCGAACTCGCCACCTAGAACGCCACGGCAGCTGTACTTGCCGCACTGCGGCAGGTGTAGGGTGGGTCAGACAAAAGAGCCGCTTCTTCAAGCAAACTTCATCTCTATCTCTCATAAGTGGTAAAACTATACTGCACCAAGATAACGCTACGCATTAACGTTCATCTTGGTTCATTAAAGTTGGCTCGTCAGCTATGTGCTCGTTAATTTAGGGGCTGAATAACATAGACCTCGTTCAGTAAGCGTGCTTTCGTGCTGAGCAAAACACCTCTCAAGCTGTGCGATTATTAGAGTGATTTCTTTAAATGCCTCAGTTCTTTCGTAAACACGTCTTCATCTCTTTGGAGTGAGGACATTTAGGAGTGCGGTAAGCACTTACAACAAGGTTCCCGTGAGGGAGCCGAAACGTAAATAACTATTTTAAACCATTTTGGTCGGTGTCGAGATCTCTTCCTTTTGAGTATCCATTCCGTCTCGCGCCATCAAGATGCAATACTTGGCGAACATGCATATATGAATACTTCTTTTGGCTCTGAAGAAAGCTTCGTTGTATTTTCCCGTGTTTGAATTACTAGTCACTGCCTCAAAGACAAAAAAATGAAGACAGCAAAATATTCCTCTTCTACAGTCTTGTTCATTCTGCCTGCCTCTTCCCCAAATTACCCGTGCAGTAACCACGCCAATCATAGTGCGCTGAATAGCGCGATAACGTCCCGAGACGCGTTTAGTAATGCCATGCTTTTCTTTCGTAATATTTCTCGCGTTTACAGATAATACCAGAGTATCAAGTTGGTGTGGTGCGATGATACCGTCCCTCATGACGCAATCATCTTTACAGCAGCCTTATTTACCTAATATCGTAACTCCAAGGTTGGCTCTTATTCTTGTGGTATGACTTCGAAGTTATTATTTTGATTTTTCGCATTTCTGTCATGCTCTGTTGTGAGAACAGCGGACAAAATTGGGTTAATGTGTTGTTTCTTTTGGAGTATTGCTAACGTTTACACATAATACCCGAGTATTTAGTTAGCGTTATGCGATGATACCGTCCCTCGTAAAGCAATCATCTTTACAGCAGCCTGATTCACCTAATATCGTAACTCCAAGGTTGGCTTTTATTCTTGTGGTATGACTTCGAAGTTATTAAGATTTTTCGCATTTCTGTCACGCTATGTTGTGAGGCACCACGGACAAAAGTGGGTTAATGTGTTCTTTGTTATTCAATTTCATATGCAAGATAGAACTTTATGATGTGAAAGAACTTTAATTCCTTTCTCCAAATTAGTCAAGCAGGTTCAGGTGCGGACTTCAAGTAATGTAACCATGTGGTAGTAGTACCAGGTTATCTACAAAACATTCACTACTAATGCTTGTGTTCTGAGTTCCCAATTCATATATTTATTTATATGTCTATCATAAAAGAAACACTAAACTTCGTTTTCGCTGAACACTAGAAAAGACGGATGCCACTAACGTGAGACATTGAACTGCACAGCTTGGGTCTGCAAAGGCATTCCATTGCTCTGCTCTTCCTCGTGCTATCAGAATATGGAATTCGCTCCCTGACAGCATTGCAAGCCAATCTAACTACGATTCATTCCGTGATGCCTTGATTGAATGCATGACTAAAGAAAAGTGAAGTTTTACGTTTGTCGCACAATGCTTTCTATACTTGCACTATGTTTACAGCTTATTTTCGCATTATTACTGTTATGTCGCTATGTTTACCGTTTCGTTGGAATGTCGCGTCCGTAACTTTTCTGTCATTGTTTTTCATCATTACTGTTGTTATTAATTACACGACTTCACTGAAAACAATCTGTGTGATTTATTCCTTGTTATTATATTAGGTTTTTTTTATGTTTCTTCTTTTCCATAGTGAATCGTGATCTAAATAATTCCTTTTTCATCTCAGTTGTACTTTGGTTGTAGGTTTTAAACAGATACGGTTTATAGATGTCTTTTATTCAATGTATTTTCTATGTACTGCCCCCCCTTACTCAATGCCTCACTTTGAGGCCTGTATGGTATTTTTAAATAAATAAATAAATAATGCTTGTGTTCTGAGTTCCCAATTCATATATTTATTTATATGTCTATCATAAAAGAAACACTAAACTTCTTTTTCGCTGAACACTAGAAAAGACGGATGCCACTAACGTGAGACATTGAACTGCACAGCTTGGATTCGTTTCACGTGTATCGACAACTCGTGCATTCGGTGCCCGCAGGTAGCATCATTCGCGCTGGCAGCTTGCCCCGGTCGCGTGAAAACATACACTTGATATTTTATCGACGCGGCTGGCGGTAATACGGATGTCAGTATTCTGACGTTTTCACAATTCTCCTCTTGAATATTTGCTTAGCATTCACACGTGTAGGATTGAAGGTGAAAATTATTTTAGTTGCCCGAAGAGGAGAGGGAGTTCCGCGTTTCAGTCTACGGTGTATGAGGATTAGCTCGTACTTTGTATTATCTTTGTATAGCACGACAGATACCATGTTAGAGGTCCTACTGATGAAGGTCTTCGTTGGCGATGTACATAAAGAGAAGCATTGCTTGAAACAAAATCCTGTCAATTTGGCCTCCGCTCTCAGCGATATTGCCGTAGCTGATTAGGAAACCCTGAGATAAGTATGGCTTTGTTCTTTTAGACGCTATATCCTACACCTTAAATAGAGGGTGCAAGACTTCCGAAACTGTATTTAGTTGCTACGAAGATTCTTATCTCATGCGAAGCCCATGCAGCGTCGAAAGTTGTCGCGCAGCTCCTGTTTTACCGTGACAACGTTGATGACCCTATGTCGCAGAAAATCCAGTGCCAGCGTCGGGCGTCCAGCGTCGGACGTCGTTGCATCAAAAGAAAATTCGAATCATGCATACCCACGTCCTCCATGTGGCGCAAGCAAGTTATGGAACTAACTGAATTTATCAAGCTAAAATATGTAGAAAAAGTGTGAAGCACGATTTACTTGCAACCTACAGAAATGATAGCGTCAAATTGTAAATTGAATATACGAGAAAACACCATTCTGGTTGGGCGAAAACAAAAAATTACCGACGATTACGTTACTTCCTAATGCGAAATTTGAGCGCAGCAAATAAGCTGTTTCACCTTTTCGATAGATTGAGGCAAAGAAATCGAGCAACACATGTATGCGCTATCACAGAATTTTTTTTTTATTTTTCACACGTATTCCTTTAACAAAGACTCCACTAACAGTTCTTGACAGTCATGAAGGAAGCTTTGTGGTCGGAGAAATAGACTGATATATGTTCGACTTGGTACACCAATGCTTTATTCTCAAAGACGAGATCTATACAAGTGCCTCGCGAGGTTGTCACAGCCGTGGGACGCGTTACGATCGAGAGGAACGGGATGTTCTCCCGCATAAGTGTTAGGAAATTGCTGTTTGTCTTTATGTCAACATTAAAGTCCCCCACTGCTAACATCGGTGTGGATCGATGGACGGTTAATGAGAGTTGCAGGAAGTGCACGACGTCTTTCGTGAGTGCGGTCCTGGATCATCTCGACGGCGGCGACGGTAAGCTTCTGCTTCGGCGGCACGCACCTCTGGATTCTGACGTTGACGGCGCTGGGCCTCTGCTCTGGCAGCTCATTTAGCAGCAGCAGCAGCAGCAGCAGCAGACGGAGGACTTCCATCGGTCGTCTCGCTTATGGCTCAGAAAGAAGTGGCAGATAATTTCGCAGTGGCGAACGGCAGCGGCAGTTTCGGCTCGGGCGGTGCACATATACAGATCCGCCGCCACCGATCTGGCTCTCTGACTGCCACCGCACAGGGCGAATGGCAGCGGCAATTTCGGCTCGGGCGGTGCACATATACTGATCCGCCGCCACCGATCTGGCTCTCTGATTGCCACCGCACAGGGGTTGCATTGGAGGAGGAGCGAAGAAAGGAATTAAGTTCGAGCCGGCGCTTTGACAACCGGAGACTCGCAGGAAGAGGGGGGAGGGGGGCGGCGTGTACACCCAGCGGCAAACGATGGGGGCAGAAGCGCGCGCAGCAAGCGGACAACACGATAAAGGGAGGAGGGAAGAGATAGCAGCGACTGACTGATGCCGCTGACGCCGATAGTGAGTCAACCCCAGCTGCGGAGTTGGTTTCAGGGACAACGCCGCCGATGCCGACACAAACAATATGATACCCTCGCTTCCGCAGCGCTAAGAACCAGGTCTAGCCATGGGAAGGTGGTCACGTATTCGTCGACGTGCCGGGGCCTACGTGAAATAACCGGCGCGTCGGCAACTGAAGAACACCCTATCCGCCACACAAGAACAGGGGGGGGGGGGCGACCCTTTCCTCCTCTTTCTGCATGGCGGCGACGGTGTTCTATGCAGTCACGTTATCTTGACTCTCTAGCGGCGTCAGCGGCATCCAGCGGTATCAGTCGGTCGCTGCTAGCGCTGGGGGGATGAAAGGGGGGCGGAGCTGGTTACGAGGCCGACGACAACGCCGACGACGACGCGAAACCCAGGAACGGACGCCAAAGAGCTGCGCTCTAAAAATACCCTTAATCAGCGTTTCTACGATTCACAGACCGACCGCGGCATCCGCCACATTAGAGGCCACAGAGGGGCGCGCCCGGTTTCTTGCAACACCTCCTGATAGCACTCGCCTCCGCCGCATCGCGGCCCACTCAAAAAGGCGCGTTTCTACCAGAAAGCCCACCTTCGGGCATAGCGTTCGCCGCCAATGTTGCCCGGTAAACATTATGGTTACATATGCTGCAGTTGGCGGGAAGCGTGAGAAGCAGTCACGGATTTTGAAATGCTATCGCGTGCTACCCAAAAGCAAAGCTTAAAGATCCTGCAAATAGTTTGTCCTGTAAAGCGTGCACCGCCGCACTATGGCCCACAGTGCGGCAAAGCAAATTTAAAGACTGCAGGCTCAAGTGTTTCTATTGAATTGAGGGAAAGTGTGCATTAGATAGATGATTTGATCAGTTCTTCGGAATGCGCAAGTATATAGAGTGATAGCTACGGTAATAATAGCCGGAACGTGTGTTCTCTCACCTTACGAGCCAAAAACTGTTTTTGCAGCGAAGCTGTATATGTCTATCCTCCCACAGAGTTTTTAAGAGAAAACCAGTAGGGCATGTGCTGACACCTGGCGTAGCAAGAGGAAAGCTAGGAAACAGGCGGCGAGTAGCAATAAAGATCGTGCCCGAGAGGCCTGACAGCGGACTGGACGGGTGCCGGCGGGTAAGGGGCGGGTAAGCGCAGGTAAGCGGCAGGTAAGCGGCGGGCTCGACTGGAAGACGGGTGGCGCGAATCGGAGAATGCGGCGAAGCGGCGCACGTACCACGGCCAGTAAATGGAACGAGCACAAGGGTGCGTGTGTGAAATTTCAGCGGAACTTTCTGGACAGACATTTCGGATTCAGTTGAGCGGTGTGCGACATACTGTGCTTCGGGAACGATTAGATGGCGATCGGTAACGTTCGAGATATCGCGAAGCGCGAACGTAGTGTGGTTTTGACAGCTGCCCCAGCTGCTGACTTAGCCAGCTGCTCGGTTTGGCTGCGCCAAGGGCGCGCTAATGGCCGTACAAGACATCGATCAGTTGGTGGGACAGGTGATTACTAGCAATCCATCTGCTGAATTTCCGCACCTGCGCAGAGAAACGAATAGGCAGTCAGTATGTTGCGTGCGATGGTGCGGGGAGGATGCATGTAGTGGGTACTGCCGAAGAGCAAGGTGCGAACGAGGCCCAACTTCGGGAGCGCAGAAGCGAACGTGAGTGAGAGCAGTTGGCGGTATGAACCAGTGATGAGCGTGCCGAGGAGGCTGCCAGTAAGCGGTGGTCTAAAACGGAAAGCCCCCCCCCCCCCCCCCCCCAGATCGCGATGCTAATAATGTGGCGTAACGGCGGAGGTACCACGCTCGGAAGGCTGATACTTAGAGCGGTGTGTATGGGCGATTCCACCGACACTTTATGGACAAAACGCTTGGCTTCAGTTGTAGTGTGTGTGACCAAATATGGTTTGAGAAGGACCTATCGGTGACTGGGAACATTTCTTACTGCGATGTTTACAGGTCCGCTGGTCATCTACCTTCGCACGGTGGCATGATCTCGAATTTTATTCAGCGTTAGACAACACCACGAAAGTGGTAAATCAGCCTGGTATGAAAAAAAACCACAGCGCCTTCGCGGCAATGATATAATTCCAAGACAGAATCGAACGCTACGAGCGCACAAGCAATAACCTACAAAACAAGGTTTTATGCGTGCAAAAAAAAGGATCAATAAAAAAAGATTATTGTGAGTTACAGCAAGATTTTGTTTTCATTATTATTACTTTTCTGGAGAGATTCCACAAATTCTATTATACGCACTCGATGAAAAGGAAAGATATTTTCCCGCTGAATGAACTGCAATGGACTGCGCCCTGTCATTCACCATATTGGTTTTCTAGCTATGGCCGTGTTACCACCTCGTTGACCCTTCCTTCCCTGGTAGACGGCTAATAACATGTAGAATGCGAAGAAAGCCTAAAACAAAGGCTTAACCATCTTTTGCCTGCTTAAGCACAACACTAGGGCACACGGCATGGTCCCAAATTATTAAACAAAGCCATTCATCATCTCTTCAATTAGATGAGGAATAAAAACAGAAATGACTCACATGGACGGGTACTCTAGGCGCTGTAATGCTCCTGTCGAGTTGAATCACTCCTCCGCCTGGTGATGACGGTCTAGAAAAGAATGCGATCAAATACAATTTGCAAAAATCTAAGCGAACTTCTGGCTATGAAAAGGTGAGCAGACGAGGCTGACAGTGAACTCGGTGCCGATAAGTTTGTGAGCCAAATTTTTTAAGAAGAAGTTTATATGTGGAACAAGCTCGCGGAGTCAGGGTCGAAGAAGTGCAAAGCGCTACTTAAAAATACCCTGGCCCCTCTGACTACATTATCAGGCAGCGGTGGGTCACTGCACCATTCCTTTCCGATACGAGATTACACAATTGTGAAAGCAAGAAACTGCAAGAAATGTGAAAGCAAGAAATGAGAGATGGCACATTTATAGGTAATAATTTCGTGAAACTCTGAATGTGGGTGACAGACAACAACAACAAAGAAAGACAAGAGAAAAACGAAAGAGAAAGAGGAAAATCTGCTGATCCGTCCAATGATTCAATTCGGCGGAAATAAAATGATTGCATTGGCTGCAAGAAAAAGTAATAAATGCACTAGTAGTAGAGTAAACTCCGGCAACTAAGTGTGTTTATTTCTACAATAGCCAGGGCCATTCCAAGCATCATCAGATGTCGGAACTTGGGTAAAAACGAAAAAAAATCTGCAATTTCCCTTTCGGAACCTTGCCAGGTGGCATCACAAACTGAGGACTATGAGCTAAGCAGGTATACGGGAAGTATTAACCAATAGATGTGTCATTAGAAGGAGCGTTAGAATCAGTCTTCGCACCTAGAGTGGTCGCAGCATTTGTCGCTGATTGCGAAGGCCATCACCCTGACGCTACCTGACTGAATAAGCTAAATTGTACGAATTATGAAATGTTTGGCCATGAACTATGGCGCAAATGCAAGAAAACCACAAACTGTGTTTTACACAAATCGATTCAATAAACCCAGCCCGCTTACACATATGGATCTAAATGAGGTTATGAGGACTCACAGGTCAAAAGCTGGAGGACCACACAAAAGCACCAAACGTATGAAAATTGGAAAACAGAATATTCGGACGCCGCCAGCCTCAGCCCCTGCAAGTTGAGTACACCAGCATGCAAGGTTTTGCACGTGTCACAGTTTATGTATTTCACATATGGGTTCTCACATAATCATGCGGGATAATTGGGTATGTGGCTTAAGTTTGAAAAGTGATTTTTTTTTAAGTGGGGAGGGGCAGTCGGGTAACTCTTGCGAAGGGCTATCCTATAGACATAGTTCTGAGTGACATTGCGGCTGGTTAAAAAAAAAAATTTTCCCGATGGTCGGAGCTCTGGGGTCGTGCCTTCTCCACAGCATATAAGAGTACACATGTGAACAATAGCCAATTTTTAACCAGGAAATGCGAGCAACGTCTGCATCGCATGTCGTCGCCTTAGAACGGCGAGAAGCGGCGATATCGACGATAGAATAGGCCAAGCTCCAATTTGAATGTCATCCCTTTTCCATTCCCCCGGTGTAGGGTTGCCAACCGGACGTTATTCCGGTTAACCTCCGTGCCTTCTACTTTTCTCTTTCCCCCTCCCATCTGCTATGCTGTTCGCTTCATTCACCGCTTCTCTTATCATCATCATCCATCCCAATACTTTCACTCCCCTTCCCTCTTCCCCAGTGCAGAGTAGCAGATTAGAGCGCACTAGCTCAGGTCGACCTCTCTGTCTTTCCTATCAATAAATTTTATTCATTCATTCACGAGTGCACAGAAACACAGACCCCGAAATTGTTGTCCACGAGGACCTATCGTGCGCCGCGGCAAATATTCCGGCGCCACAGCTACAGGTATTCGCAATTATCGCTTCAGTTTTTTCATGTCACTACCACGTATGAGCTCATAGATTTCCGACTCCTATCTTATCATCATTCCCGTGCGGCTTACAATAATACAAAGTAAATGCAAGTTAAAAAACATAATGTTCACAAAATTTCACACAAACGTTTCACAAAAAGGACTACGCACATATAACCCTGACAGGTCTCATGTCCTCCTGGTGCGCAGCACATTCGAGCAGCCAGTGTGTCACCGGAGGGTGCTTCGGGTGCTTGCTCATACTGTCGCCGGTCTCGTCGCGTATCTTCCTTATACGGCGCTGACACTGCGTGCGGTCGGCGCAAGCGCGTTCTAGTTAAGGAATTGCGGGAGTGTACGACACTACCTGTTTGTGAGACCGCTACTTGTCGGTGCTGTATTCAGGCACCAGCATCTGCTTATTATCATGGCAACAAAGCTTAATAAACTTTAAGTTGTTGGTTCATTTTGTCGCTTACCATGTAGCTTACTGAGTCACAGTGTGCTGCCCATTCCACTGAAAGCTTACATAGTTTATCTGTTTCCGGTGACCGTATTCTTCGCGGCTAATCACTGTCACAAAGTCACCGCCGGGCACAGAGCGTCTATACGTATTGGAAATCTGCTGAATGTTATCGCCGATTCAAAAGAAAAAGAAAACTCCTCCAGTACGATTGCTCGCCCAACGCTAACAGTGCTGTACATTCTATCTAGTACGTACGCAATTACTTGCAATAGCACTAGGATGCATGGTGATACATGTGTAAAGAGCGAGGGCAATCGGCCCTCGCTGATTACTGGGCTGACCGCTTCGTGCTTTGAGTGTTACTTTCTTTTTTTTCTGGGCACAACTTCGCCGAATCAAGCTTAGACCATTACCTTGCGTACGACTTTTGTGAAGGTCTTCAAGAAGCTGTTCCATGTCTCACTTCTTAATTATTTAAACTTTGGGGTTTTACGTGCCAAAACCACGATATGAGTATGAGGCACGCCATAGTGCAGGATTGCAAGTTCATTTTGTCCTCCTTGCGTTCTTTTGTGTGCACCACGCGGGTTAAAAAAAATACACTACGGGGCTTTACGTGCCGAAACCACTATCTGATTATGCAAAAAAGAGGTGAGGCGTGCAGACAGCACACAGGAGTAGAGAAGTGGACAACACACCGCAAGGCTTTTTTGCATAATGAATCCTTACCAACTAGCTCAGCTTTCTGTCGTTCTACACTATCTGATTATGAGGCACGCCGTAGTGGGGGACTCCGGTATAATTTCGATTACCTGGGGTTCTTTCACGTCCGACTAAGTTTAAGTACATGGGTGTTGTTGCATTTCGCAACCCAATCTAAATGCAAACACCGCGGAAGGTATTAGGTCCCGAAACCATGGGCTTAGCAGCCCAACACCGAAGCCACAACGCCACCACGGCGGGTTGTCCCTTGTGTCTGAGCATGTAGTGACCGGCGTGATTCACATCGTAGGCGACTACATCCTGCGTGCCAGGCGCCAGCTGAAAGACGAGACGTGCTTTATCTCTTTGGGCGGTCTATTGTCCACCTGAGCGGTCGTCATTACCGCACATTTGAGCCCTTCGAGTAGTGGCTACGTGCCTGAAAGACAGTTTTTATTTAAGAAGATAGAAAGAAATGCTTTGCGACAGCTCCAAACTGTAGACGTTTCAAACGCGCAACGGAAAAGGGACACGTGAACAGTGACGCAAAGTTAACTTAGACCGCCAAAGTATTCTTCAAAGACTCCTTCTCTAAAAAAAAACAAAAACAAACACACACACACAACAAAAAAAGAAGCGTTGATTATGATTCAAGGAAATGGAGGCCGAAAAATTGTATGAGCTTTGTTTTTTACCTTCGCGAAGATATTGTCGTGTAGAGGATTGCTTCATATTAGAGAGTTTTAGCAGGCCCGCAAAGTCATTACGTTTTACTGATGACCGCATTAGCGCAGCGGAGCATGGCAGACGCAAAGCTGATAGCAATATTTATTGACGCTTTGCCCAACAGCAATCCGTTTTAAACATTTTTTGTTGCATGAAGAGCTCTCATTGAAGGAAAATCACAAAGAGAAATGCACTTTAACGACTGCGTTGATATACCGGTAGTTTACACCCGCAGTTTAGAAGATTATGCCAGGGCACAGTAATATTAGGTTTCGCGCTCCCTCTGATTACATTCTCAAACATTAAATTCTGGAGGTTTTCGTGCCAGAACCACAATATGATTATTAGACACGCCGTAGTGGGAAACTCCGAACTAGTTTTGACTGACTGATTACATTCTGAGTCACAGGATGTCGATACGAGTGTTGTTGCTACCATACACCGGTGTTTCGCAAATGGCAAGAAGCTTACGGCTATGATCAAACTTTATTATATGGCTATAGTTCAGGCCGGTTTAACTAAGAAAAACCACTCATAATTCATTGAAAGTTTGCTTATCTTAAGAGGAAGCTTTAGCTCGGGTGCTCCTATATAAATACACGTAAAAGGAGAATTCGTTTTTCTCGGATACCATCGCACCAAATTTGACGTGGTTTACTGCATTTAAAAGAAAAACCTAAACTCTAGTGACTGTTGGTTTCGAATTTTCGAGTTAGGTTGTCAATTCTAATTAAACGTTTGCAAAATTGCAAATTTTCAGGAATCGAAACTACCAAGTTTACAACTCTAACTCAGCAATGAAAAATGATATCACAATTATGCGAATTGCAGCTACATGTCAAGCAGACAAAATTGATATGTTACACCTGAGTCTTAAAAAATAGAAATATGGTAATACAGCTTTTGTAGAACGCTTCTACACAACCTAACCATTTCAAGTAAGCTATAAATTTACATATTGAATTTGTCCGCTATGAATGTCCTATCAAATTTCGTTTAGAGAACCGGGATATCTCTTCTTGTTGCAGAGCTATTAGTTCGTAAACTTCGTGGTTCTATATTTTTAGAAATATCGAATTTTTGAAAACTTTTTAAAGAAAATTCAGGGCCCAAATAGAAATTGAGCTTCGAACCATCCATAGAACTTTTTTTTTCTCTCTGAAGTGCAAGGAATTTCACAGAAATTGGTCGAGGGTTATCTCGTAAAATGGTTTCCCCGTTTTACATGTACTTGGATATACGCGTCGGAGTTGAAACCGAGCTGAAGCTTCCTCTGAGAAACGTCAAGATGGAGATCCTTTACAATGTTCCCAGTAAAATTTGTATCTTCCAAACTTCAGAACTGGTCTCCTATTTTCATCAAAACGGTTTCGGCGTTTTCGTGCCTAATTAACTGTCAAGGAGGTGTTCGATAGGATGGGCTTCGTAAGCGTCCCTTCTGTGACGGCGTGGGTGACTCGCTGTGCCGTACTTGCAAGCTTATTCCTGCCTTTGGACATTCGTTGTTCTTGTAAGTAAACTCCACAACTTGGATACATGATCAAGCAATAGAAATATATTTTGTACTTAATTTTCTGGTGTGCCAACATTGACGCCTGAAATCTTTACATGGTTTCTGACTATTCTCAAAGCGACATTCATTCACTTTTCTATCCATCACTTCACAACACATTGTCACGGGCAAAGTACTTACTCTATCACAGTTATTGCAAATCCGCGATCCCAGCGGCAGTGCTCGCTGAGTAATAGACGCGAATCCCGAAGGCTTTGCTTTTACTGGATGCAGGAGCCGGAAGCACGCCATGGCTGCCACAATTAAAACACCACTTGTTCACTTCCGCATAGATGCACCGATACGCTAACGAAAGAAGCAGAAAGAAGAGGCGACCGTTAACAAAGCCCGCACATGCATTGTGTTCTAGGTGAAAGTTTTCTCGCGTAACTCGGTATTCTGAGGCACCGTGAATTGACTTCGAACACTGTGGCAGGCCCCATTGGACGCAATAAGCTTTTGGGACCTGCTTATTTCCTTTGATTGATTTATTCGCCATCCGTATTGTTTAACAGCTGCATTCCTATCCAGCAAGGGGGACTGGCCGGCATGTTATATGGGCCACAATGACATGGTTACAACTTCTAATTAAAAAGAAGGCTCTTTGACGCTAATTCTGCCCACACACAGAGAGACACACAAAAAAAGTTCCGCGACAAGATTTAACACGGTGTGAGAGTACTGCAGAGGCACCTGTTCGTTTTGTTTAAGGACAGAAAAAAAAAACGAAAAAATAAATGACAAAGGGTCTAATTAAATGACCATGCAAAAACAGAAAGTGACTCGTCGTTCCGGTAGCGTGAATAAAATGCCCCTGGCGGAGCGACTGAAGATAATGAAGCCGCGCTCCTACTTACGGTTGCCCGGCATTATACCGCGTTCCCACCAACATGCCTTGACAAATTTGCAGCCGAAGAAAGTGCTCCTGTGGTCCTTCCCATTGTTTGGGGTGTTCCCATACACCTGTCCGCAAAGAGCCTTCCGAATCTTTTTACGCGCGCTGAAAATGCTCGCGTCTGGAAGCTTATTTGCATATTTACTGAATTGGTTCGGCGCGTTCACGCTTCTAACGAACACTTTTCTTTTTACTTCATCGATGTTTGGTACTGAAGTCGCGGCATTCAGCTAGAAGCTGCTCTTTCTTTTTGATGTTTTTTTTCGAAGACCAGTCGCCCGCATTCCATTGTTTGCGAACTCCACCAAGATGGTGGAGTTGCCATTACCATAATGTATAATATGGAAAGTTACAATAGAAGCTGACGTTTGCCTGAAAAGAAAGATTGAGACCTTTGATCAAATGCTAAAAGTAAGGATGAGTGAATTTGAATTCTAATACTTTAGAAATGTTGTCCGAGAAAGGATATTTGCTGAAGGGTAAACCATGGGCACTTTCTAGTGCTATTTCTTCTTCTTTACGCAAATGATGCAATGCAATCTACAGACGCATATTGGCTCGACGAGGAACAGACTTGAGCAACAGCAAAATAGGAAGGAACCGAATGGGAGCTGAAGTCTTTCTTTCCTCGTCACGCAAGTATGCCACCCTTGGTCCTCCACAAACTATTGCAGAGACAAATTTTATTGAAGCTTAATGAACTCAGACTAAAAACATCAAAGAACTAAAACAGATTATGTAGGTTCAACCTAGATGTTGGAGGCTTTGTGAGACTAAGCTTTAGTAAAGTGGTAAATAAATGTTAGGCAACTAAGGCCATAAGTACAATTGTGTTACTTTCTCCCTATGGAGCGTGTGATGTCGTGGTATATGTATCCACCACAGAGGTCACATCTCTAATATAATTCAAGCTCTATGTCTATGCAATTTTTATGCGATATTTAAGAGGACCCAAGGGTAGTGGTGGAATATGCGGATCACACGCATGACAACGACAGAATGACGACTGTGGCATGACCACTACGGTATAACAATAACGACGACGACAACAACGTGATTCCAACTGAATGACGAAGCTTAAATCACTTCGACGGAATGACCATGATGGAGCGACCACGATGACATGACGACAGAATGACCACGAAGGCATAACGAAGTTTGACGACAAAGGAATGACTGCGATAACTTGATGAAGGACTGGCGACGATGAAATCATGACATCAGCTCATTTCCTGGTACTTGCATTTAGGGCACATGAAGCTTCGTATACAGTGTGTCCCAGTACGTTAGCCAAGCAGCTCGATGAAAAAAAAAATTGAAAAGCACGGGTGCAAAATACAAAGACGACCAATATATATATATATATATATATATATATATATATATATATATATATATATATATATATATATATATATATATATATATATATAATTGTGAGACGAGGTTTAGGCAGCCAGTCTCTTCATTCTCTCGAGTGACAGCCCCACCACCAGGCCCCAAAAGATGATGAGTATGTACACGTGAGAATATGAAGCGTATGAATAATGCTCACAATATATATATATATATATATATATATATATATATATATATATATATAGAGAGAGAGAGAGAGAGAGATAAATATATATCTATAGATATATTCACCTGTGTGGAAATGACCTACGACATACGAGAAACTCTGGGGGAGGTCCGCAGAAACCTTCGCCTTAAAAGGGAGGAATTGTGACACGCAGGGGTTTGCGAATTGGTTACGAATGGAAGGCACTGTATTGGGTTTTATGGCGCATAAGCAACTCAGGCTACCATGCGCCAAACGGAAGGGTGCCACCAGCTTATTGAACCAAATCGAATGTTTCCAATACTTTTCGAACACTAAACAGCCGTTGTCACCATCGCTCTTTATGTCCTAGTATATTCACAACGTTAACAACTTTTTCTCACTAAACTGCACGTCATGTACCATTGCTTTTTAAAAGACAAATAGAGCATCAGAACGAGTACTATATACGCGTAGTGAGGTCTCCTTGGCAAGTGCAAATGGTAGCAGTTTGCACTATAAACTTTGGGTGCTTGAGTGAGATACAGCGAGCTCACTGTGTAACTTTCGCTTTTAATGACTACTATTACCACCTGGATTAAATTTACCGGACAGTTGGCGGTTTAAAGTACTTGAAAACTATACGAAATACATTCGTACTTCCGAATAGCGACTACTGAACCACTACATTCGATACGCATTCACGGCATCATTCGAAAGCTTCGAGTATTCGCACCCAATTTGTAATCAAAGACGGCCAAGTTGAGAGGGAACGCATGTTAGCGTCATATCGAACCTTGGACACCAATAACGTGTGCCTGCTGTCGAAAGACGAGAACCTCTGACTCTACAGTTGCTACCCTGAAAATTTTTTGAAAATATATTCGAAGTAAAGATGGTTGAAGGCGACTTTCAGTGCCTGGAATTTCTGAAGGATTAGATTAGATTATTGGATTTTACGTAACAAAGCCACCATCTGATTATGAGGCACGCCGTAGCGAGAGATGCCCGATTATATCTGTACCACATGGGGTTGTTTAACGTGGACCTAAATCTAAGTACGCGAGTGTTTTACCATCGAAAAGAGGCCGCTGTCGTCGGGATTTGATCACGCAACCTTGTGCTTTGCAGCCAAACACCATAGCCGCCATACAACCACGGTGGAGGAGGACGAAAGAAAGTTGAAGCGAATGAAAGTACTCTTTTCCCAGGCACGCTCCTCCTCGCCGGGAATCTGGCAGATCTGGCATCGCGAAGTTTTAACTTCCTTACTCTTCGTGTGCTTTTGAAGACCTTTCCGTATCGGGTACGTCTGCGGAATCCCTCTCTCTCTCTCTCTCTCTCTCTCTCTCTCTTTCTAGCCTGTATGGCGGGACGATCGCTAAGGCAGCGCAGTATCATATGCGAGAAAACTGACGATGATGATCATAATGGTGATAAGAAATGATGACAAGAGTACTTGATCGCGCTTTTCCGGTGACCACTTTTCATCGGCTAACCAATGCTAAAGGTTGTCGCTGAGCGCAGGACACTCCTCTCCGTGTGTCGCCTAATGTTGTCGTCGATTCTGCTTGTTGTCTAGGCCGAACCTTGTGTAATACGAATGCGTGCGTGACGCGAATTTCTGAACGCACGCGTGCAGTGGCGGTTACGCTGGCATCAACGACAAGTAATGTGCAAGCAGCCAACGCGCCTGACCCGCGCATCAGATTTTCAACGATTGCCGACTGCACACGCCGATATAACGTTTGGCTTTGAGCGCGGGACTTGCTTTTGTGGGCACAAGTTCACCCAGTGAAAAGTAGGCATTGCGACTAAGAGTTTTTACTGCTGCGGTTGTTCACCATCACCTAAGGTGACACTACGATGACGATTAAAATGATTATTACAATGATGATGATGAAGCTGACGATCTTGATGAAGACTATTATGTTGATAATAATACTGACGGTGGCGTCGATGATAATTATAATAGTGAATGTGTTGGGGAATCGCGCCCCAACTTTTAACGCGATTGACCATTCTTTGGAACACCTCCCACACTCTCCTGGGCTAATTCTGTGTCAGCTATGGATGTCTCTACAATTGTTTTCCCACCAACCCGGGGTACGGGTAGTCCACGTAAGGTCGAATGAGAAGGCATCGAATTGCTGTGCTGAGAGAGGCGGACTCGAAACCGACCGTCAAACTTGGGTGACTTAGTATGTGGCACTGTGTGCCTACGTGACGCCCTTCGACAAACGTCTTTGACGCCGACGTGGGACACCGGGGATGTGGCGCTGGATATGTGGCACTGTATGTGCGCCGCTCTTCAACAACCTTCTTCGACGCCAACTTGGGTAACTAGGTATGTGCAACTAGGTATCATAGAAATTATTATCACAAAAATCACAAAAATGTTCCATTAAATTTCTCCGACAGTCAGGTAGTTCGGTGGCAATGAAGCCAGGCAACGCGCGGTCCTTACGGCACCGCCGTTAGGTGGCGCAGAGTGTGCAGTGGGATGCACGAGAGAGGAACCCGGCTGCATACACGTTTGGGCGTTGGAAATACGGCGTGTCGCAACGTTGCTTCAGTGCTAATCACATTAACGTCCCCACGGTGACATGGGTTCTGCGGTAATTTTTTTCGACTTACCATTAAAGCTCGAAACGAAAGACAAACAAACAAAATTACATACAAACAAAACAAACAAATGCAGCAGGCGCTCAAAAAAAAAGAAGAATGAGTATTTACGAAGTGCCCAACGCCGTTGTCCACTGCAGTACTGCACTGTTGTTACCTCCGAGATACGCAAACGCCGCACTCTCAAGGCTCTTTCAAACGCACGGACTCCCGCACGAACTGCATGCTAAGAAGCGCAGTTTGCAACTGCTTAGCTCATTTGAATATTTGTGCCATCGCACATAAATTGCAAATCATGTAAAAAGGGAGACACTATTGATCATCACTTCACTGATTGCTTGGAGGAGGAGGAGGAGGAACTTTATTATTGCAGAAATGATTGCTTGGATATAGTTTAAGCTATCCCATCCTCTCTGTTTCTCTACCAGGTGATCGGTTTCCCCATCTCACAAACACACACTTTTTTCAACTTTGACGATCTTAACGCAAATTAAATAGGAAATGCTGGCTTGCACAGTCTCTTGATAACGGAGGACCAGAACGACAGATAGAAATGCCGAACCGCGCAAGCAAGATCATCGTTCTGGAACAGATAATATACATACATGCGATATGCGAGTGCTCTTGCCATGCTCTCGACCGGATTTATCTGTTTGATTTGGGTTTCATGTCCCTTGATCCTTGGCTTATGATGTGTTTTATTTTTATGAAGCGCCTTGGTTTCCGCTTAAACATAAATAACAAATAAAGAACGATCTTGCGAGAGTTCGGTTGCCCCCGCATCCAGCTTCCCACCGCTCATCGCTACAGAAGTAGCACAGGTCGAATACCCGTGGTCAGTGTCTTTTGTTCTTTGCCATATTGTGAAGGTTCAGCTGCGGATGAGAAGGTACCTGATGATTACGGCACGATGACCGCACGATGACGATGACGACGACCGTGCTACGGCACGCACGAGCGGGACACAGCGTACTCCGCTTGCAAATGCTCAACCACTGTTCCAATAAATATTGACACCAACAGTCTCCCAGGATAAACCGACTCCATCGCTTTGAGCCTAAAGCGTCTACAAGCGAGCTGCAGCCGGCTCGATTTATTTTCATAAGGACGATGCACACGCTGTCCACAGAGTCGACGAAAGCGGGCGTGAAAAGGTCAAAGAAAAAGCGAAAACAATCTAGATCGCCGAACTAAGCAAAGCGAAGACATGAATACAGTGGCGATAGAGGGAGAGAGACAGAAGGATCTTGGCAACGGGACAGGAGAAAGAACGCAGGAACAGGGAGGAGCCGAAAGAAATACACAGCTGAATAGGAGTACGGAGGCAACAGTGATATGAATATTTACTCCGACAGGCGCCAAAGAGACTCCTGCCTCGCTATAGCGCCCAGCTTGCCACTTGCGGCATTCAAGTCACTCCAGTGGCCATCCGTATGAGGCCCATCTTTTGCACACACACACACGGACGCTCTGATGCAGAAAACGGTTGCCGGGGAGGGTGAGGGGGGGGGGAGGGCAGCAGCACGAAAGCAGTCGACGGGGTAATCGAACGCCGACGAGGCCCATACAGAAGCAATACCGAAGCGCTGGAGGTGGCTACTACTATAGAGACGGGGGAGGGGGGGGGAGCATACTTTCTTTTGGGACATGCCCCGAAAAGGAGATGGGCGCAGTTTTCGGTAGCGCTATACACAGCGCGATCCCACGGCCGTTGGCAAAGAAAAACACATATACACGCGGGTTTAGATAATACGGTGCAGCGTTACCGGAACCTCTGCTTGGGTGTTGGCCGGTGCCAAAAGATTCCTTGCGCTCGAGGAGAGAGTTTCGATCCTTACATGGGCTGAGCAGGATGGACTGTTGGGCTTGCTGGGTTCGGCATCAGGAATGGTACAGGAGCGCAAAAGGCGTGGCTGTGGACGGAAGACGAGGCAAACGAAGTGAGGTTGTCTTCCTTACACGTCTCTGCGCAACGCGAGCATTTTTCTTCGTTGCTGTACATAGGCTGGTTGGTTTTTAGTTGTTTGCTCTAGGGGGAGACCGTTACGCTTCCTTGTAGTGTGCGTATCCGTTGCTTTATCCACGTTAACATCGCAGCGACACCTTGCCTGACATAAAGCCGTTATTTAGCCATGACCTCTAAAGGCCCAGATTGCAAATACGGCATTTATATACTGTGTAACCGCGAAATAAAATGTTTGTTATATTTATTGAATGTGTGTGCATGTGTATATGTGTGTGTTTTATGCATACATGCATGCATGTATGTATGTATGTATGTATGTATGTATGTATGTATGTATGTATGTATGTATGTATGTATGTATGTATGTATGTATGTATGTATGTATGTATGTATGTATGTATGTATGTACCCGCCGTGGTTGCTCAGTGGCTATGGTGTTGGGCTGCTGAGCACGAGGTCGCGGGATCGAATCCCGGCCACGGCGGCCGCATTTCGATGGGGGCGAAATGCGAAAACACCCGTGTGCTTAGATTTAAGTGCACGTTAAAGAACCCCAGGTGGTCAAAATTTCCGGAGTCCTCCACTACGGCGTGCCTCATAATCAGAAAGTGGTTTTGGCACGTAAAACCCCAAATATTATTATTATGTATGTATGTATGTATGTATGTATGTATGTATGTATGTATGTATGTATGTATGTATGTATGTATGTATGTGTGTGTGTATGTATGTATGTATGTATGTATGTATGTATGTATGTATGTATGTATGTATGTATGTATGTATGTATGTATGTATGTATGTGTATGCGTGCGTGCGTGTATGCATGTATGCACTATATATGTATGTACTCACGCACACATGCGGCAAAAGGGTATAGCGAATAATAAGCTTATGAGAAAATTTAGCAAATTAACTCGTAGGCAGCAGAGCGATCCATCGTTGCCCGGCGTGGCGGCTCAGTGGCTATCGCATTGCGCTGCCGAGCTCGAGGTGGTAGGTTCGACTCCTGCCGCGGTGGCCGCATTTCGATGGGAGAGGAACGCAAAGGCCCTCTTCTACTTGGATTTAGGTGCACATTAAAAAGTACCAGATGGCCAAAGTTGCACCGGCGGAGCTAACAGGGACTACGCTAAATTATGAAAGGACGCTTTTTCCACCCCCCTTCTCTGGCCTAAAGAAGATGGCAATTCTGGGGGGCTATAGTCGTATATACGGTGTCAACGGGGTGGGCGGTGACGTCAGCCCTGCCGCCTCGTATCGGCGCACGATTCCAGCTTTCAAAAAGCACGTCTCACTTTACCTGCGTCACTTGCGGAAATGCAACCGTTAGGGTGAGGACACGTGGAGCGTGTGGGAAAGCCCGCTTACGGGAAGTTCGCGCATCCTCCATTGTTAGGCCAGTTGGTCTTGCATTGCTGATGCGGAAGACGAGCGCGAGAAAATGACAACACGCACATGAAAAAAAAAAAAAAGAAGACGGAGACAAGTCAAAGTCAATCCATAGACCCCACTGTGGCCTGTCTCAAAATCATATTGTGGTTTAGGCACCAAAATTCAATTTACAGCGAGCCATTTGCTCTTGCACTGTTACGCTCCCTTTCGGAGAGCGGTTGAGGGAAAGTTGGAGTCCTCGCAGCACTGCACGCTTTCCGCGACCGAAACTACGGCAGATCGCGCACTCGCTCGCAAGGCTTCTTTTTTTTTTCCTGCTTATGCATCGGCTTAGCGACGACGATCCGACGGAGGCGTGACGTCGTATACACTAGCTACGCTCGACGTACTCCGGCCATCGCTCTTCATACAGCGGCTGCTTCATAACGAAGCCTGTCAGAAGCGAGGCCAAGACGGCGCAACTTTGCTGGGCCCGTTCGCCAGCGGAAAAAAAAAGGACTTTCGTTTTGCTTCGTGTGATCGACTAAGAAAAAGAAAAAAAGGAACACGGAGGGCGGAAATAAACAGGGCAAGCAGACTGCATTCATGAAAGGTAGGCGGTGGAGAGGGAAGACGCGAAGGGTTGGGGTCTTTCGACGAAGGTCTTCCTGGGGCGGGGGTGGGGGGCGAGATAAATATGATACGAAGTAGCACATATAGCCCCGAATACGAAATAAGAAAAAAGGAAACCGTTCAAATGGAAGCAATTGCGAAGTGTTTCGTGCATGGAAGCATATGGGCGTCATGGAGCGGAATGAAAGTGGAAGAACGAGCTATAAATAAAAAGAAATGATAGAAGTAGGGAATAGCGAATATTTCACTCCGGTACAGTGGAGACCCCATCAAATTTGAAGGCAGGTTTACGCCGCATAACTCACTTATCTCGAAACATATTCGGCCTGAACCTCTCCTACGTTACTGGCGCCGATCGGAGGCGGGAGAGAGAGAATGTGCCGAAGTGAACCATAGATCAGAAGAAGACGTTCAAAACATTCAAAATTTAAGAGAAAAAGTTTTTAAGAACATTCCAGTTCCTCTTTTTTAAAATTCCCTTCCGATTGCAGTTTGTTTATCTTCGTGATGTAGCAGCCTTTATGAGGTTGTTCAGATCGGCTGTGGAAACTTCCACATTACTGTATTTCAGCGATGGATCCGAGCTAATACGGCAAGGTTGCCGGCATACGTGAACGGTACGAAATGAAACGTGCCAGGCATCGCCCCTTTTCAATTTTCCAGCCTTGCGTCATTCCAGTTTCCTGCTCCATAAAACTCAATGACGTTCATGAAAAAAAGAAAATGACATAGAACTACGTATTCTTCATGTTAGAACTACAATAGGATAAGTTGGTTCCTGAGTGCTTCTTAATTTTGATATATTACGTGACCATCGTAGGCAAGTAGTAGGAAGAAGGAAATGGAATTATGCGTCACAGCAATCTCGAACGCGTGCGAAAATTTCGCGACAGTTATGGACTCGGAGCTCGGAGCACAAGGTCGATGCAAGGGAGGCGACGTTGCCAGTAATTGACGCTATTAACCGGAAACAGGCGCTTTTATTTGGTTCTGAAATTTCAAATTTGTAATATGTGCACCGCCGTTTAAGTCGTTAGATTGTCCGAATGAAACACGCAGTATTTCAGTGCAAGATTATAAAATCGAGTAGCAACGCCGCTCTAAAGTTTCGGCACCATGCAGCTGGTTGTGACGGCATAGCTTCTGTCAGCGTCTGCTCGTTTCTAGTCAACTGGTTTCTGGGGCATTCAACGTCTACATTGCGCCGTAAATGAACAAGAGGATCAACCTAGAAACCTTCGGGAACTTTCCGGCGCCCAAACAGCTCGAACTCCATAAAAGAGGCAGAGATTCATTACGTCCCACGGAAGCAGTGGCGGTGAGGTTTCCGCGCGGAATTCAGAAATCGAAAGGACACTTTGACTTTCACCAATCCAACAGTCTGTTTCCATGTTTCAACGTTTCCAAACGGCGACGTACAAGAAAAATAATTGGCCTCAAATTAGTCGTTGAATTTATCTGATTACGCAGGCAGCAGAGCGATGCACGGCTGATGGTGCGATCCCGCTGTGACGTAGCAAGGTGGCGTAAAATTTAACTGGGCTATGAGGTACGATAAAAATGTCCGTATCGATCCTGCTGCCGAAGTGAATGCTCCTCTAATTGGGACATCTTATTCTGTTGTAGCGCAGGCTGAATGACATGGACAACGGAAAGGCACATTTGACACACACAGAGCGCTATAACTTTTAACAATTATTGTTGAAAGTTATA
This sequence comes from Dermacentor albipictus, assembly GCF_038994185.2. Taxonomy (NCBI): domain Eukaryota; kingdom Metazoa; phylum Arthropoda; class Arachnida; order Ixodida; family Ixodidae; genus Dermacentor; species Dermacentor albipictus. Next base: position 23,448,188 of record NC_091830.1, on the reverse strand, counting down.
GCGCTGTGTGTGTGTGTGTGTGTCAAATGTGCATTTGCATGGTTTTTGTCGTTCAGCTTGAGCTAGAACAAAATGAGATATACCGGACAAACAAGCCCCTACAGCTATCCTCATCGAATCGGGAGTCGCACACAGTGCTAATCGGTTTAGGATCACGAGAAAAGAGAAGTGCTACGGCAGCCTAATTTTGCGCCACCGTGCTACGTCACAGGAAGGTTGCACCGCGCTCGTCGTTTCGCTCTTCTGCGTACGTAATCAGGCAACTTCAACGACTCATTTTAGGCCAATCACTTCGGTGTACATGGACGCTTTGAATTGTTGAAACACGGAACTAGACTGTTATGATAATTCTCTTCAACTTTGAAGTATAAATTTGTGCCGTAAATCTTGCAACTAAGAAGGTAATCATTCTATAATTAGTTTACTTTGTGCATGGTTTGCTTTGGTTTTTCTTGCAGATGATGTCTGCCATGGCAGATTGTTATTATTTTGATATTAATCTTTGTTGGCATTTAAAAAAGTGTTCGAAGCAGAAAAAACACTGTATGTGACTATGGACAGTATGACACTACAATTTAAAAGTGCGTAGACACCTTACTTAGACAAATAAAAGTTCAAAGAGTTTAGCTAAATATAGGAGAGAGAAAGTTACTTCCACATAATTTGTCTGCCAGCACTTCGTTGTTCTCAAAGCGTAGGTGCCCCAAGAGTCTGTCCTCGACTTCCATCTGTCGATGCAAATTGTTGCGCATGGCTTGAAGCAGCAACGATCACTCCTCAAGCTATGCATCATCATAGTATATGTTTCCATCTCTCTTTCTCTCACAAACAAATCTGGATGCCACGATGGTCTATCCCGTATCATGACAAGAGCAATTTTCCAGCAGATCAGTACTTCTTGGGTACATCAGATGCTGATCAGATAGACCAGGTAGCAACTCATGCCTTACACCGTCAGTTTTACTCGACAATACATTCGGCGTCGTAACCATCCCAAGTTTTACGAAACAAGAGCTATACCAGGCAAGTGGCCGCGCTTCAAGGCAATCTGTCCGATTGCTTCCTCGGCAGCAAGCGCTGTCGATCTGGTGATTGCACCGAGCTCAGGGCAGCCCGTCCAGACGTGCACAGACTCCAGTGTCCAGAATACTCCAGAACAGGAACAGACATTTGCTTGTTTGGTGTTTTTTTTTTTATACACGAAACACCGCATACCTTGAAATTGAACATGACGGCTTTGCGATCGAACCCTTTCATGCTCGTGGCGATGTCTGGACGCGCATATTTCGCTCGGTGTATCAGACGTACGGAAATAAGGAAAAAGTAAGACTGCGCCAGCAGTTCCCTAAGCTCAGTTCGTTTCTGCAGGAATTTCAATATCTGCGGAACAGTAGCAGGAGAGCGAAATAGCAGCGGAAGAAAAAAAAATTCGTGTGTTCATGCCCTGGCTATTGTCGGAATGTTGCGCATTGATAAGAAACTCACTGTTGTTGCTGTTTTGCATCCAACCGTTGCATACGTAAACGTGATTGTATTAAAATAACACAATGCGCACCTTAGCGCTCAGGCATAGTGATTGCTTGTGCAAAAGCATACTCTCTATTGAGATCGATACGGAATGGTCAGAAAAAGAAAGAGGAATACCAAATACAGCTCGTTTGTTCGGAATTATTTCTAATACACAAACGTGACTTTATTCCGGTATTCAGTACGCTGCGGAGTGAAAAGAAAGAAATAAAGAAAATCAGCAGGATTCAGCGATTCGTGCAGCTCTGAAATTACTTACCGCAACAGCAGCGGGTCCTCACAGCAAGTCCTGCCGTTATCTAAGAAAAAAAATAACATCTTTATTTGAAAGGATACGGACGACATCGTCTTTGTTCGCTATGTCCGCTTCATCCTCGTGCTAGTATCTCAAATATAACGCACGCAGAAACGCCAGTCCCTCTCGCAGTCTGATTGACAGGCAACCTTCTCTTCGCCCTATGCCTTCCTCGATATCACGCCGCACTCCTGCCTTCCCGAAATTGCAAAGCGAGAAATTCGACAGATTGCTCACTGGTTAAGACCGCCCGCTCGCAAATGCGCAAGTTCTTAGCAGAAACGAATACCATGGAAATCACTTGGCCAGACTATTGGTAGCCCAGCCTCTGCTTAGAGGCTGTAGCCGCATTGCAATCACTTACAGAGCACACGCCTCGCAGCCCTTGCGTTGAAGGGCTCGGCAGTGGAACTAGTGCTGCTATAAATTAACGCGTTTTAGTATGTTATCCTTCACAGTGCACTTTTATAACCGCGGGACTCACTTTTCATTGACACTATTTTAATAGATACACATTTTACGCAATTTACAGCGAATATTTTAGGACAATATACAGCCACTCGATTTCCACCATATTCAACTATTCTCATTGCCATTCATCGCCAAGTGTCATGGCGGTCTCTGGCCATTTCTGTCCTTTGCGCCAAAAAACAGTATCCATCAATCAAATCGAATGCGCATTGTCGCACTGTTACGAGTTCGAACAACGGTGGCAGTTGACATTGAAGTTTCCGTTTTTCATCAAGTAGACAGTAGTCTTCGCAATATGTTGAGGGTGAGCAGTGGGCTTGATGATGATAGCGTAAACGAACGGGTGGACACAAGACATTTATTTTTTTCCCATATATTTCCTACTGTAGTAATAATAATGACACCAAATGCATTGACCTTCTTGCTATATTTGGTGATCGGTTTCCGAATGCACATAAGTAAATGCGCCAACAAACAAGAGACGATGGAATTCTCGCGCTTTCCTCCCTTCCTCGTTTCTTATAGCGCCCTAGTCCTGAAACGCGTTGAACAAAAAATTTTACCACGACACCATCGAATGACGATTGTCACGCTTTATCTTCCCGTTATACTTGCAGGGGACGCTTACTAATTAGCTCTATCAGGTAATGCTAAGAAGCTTCCGAGTAGTGTGACGTCAATAATAGAATCACATCACGTCTCGATGGCAAATTAATGTTTTCAGCCGATCAATCAATCCCATCAAGTCTGGCCGAGAAAAAAAATGCTAAAAATGTCGGATGCGTGAGATGTCTAAAGAGATTAGTAAAACGAAGCTAGCTTGCTTTTACTACGGAAACTGTCACGGAAGGTATCACTACTATCAGGGAAAGAGTACGTATCTCGGTATAACAGCGGCGGGAGTCACCTATACTGGGGAAGTGTCTCCTTAAAGCCCTTGCGAGGACAGATATCGTGCACTGATATCAGGATCGGCTCATCAAGTATTGGTGGGCGAAATGGTAGCATCCGCAAACCATTGAAGCGCATTGATGGTTTTTCTGCTCTCCTCCTCGAAGCTGATTGAAATCGATATCGTTGTTAAGTTGCCGACTTCCATTCTACTTTCGCCAGGATTTGGCAGTCAGTGATACCACTGTGTCTGGGATTCGCCCAGTCTACTCGACAATACAGCCGTCCATGCAAAGTGGAGGCAAGAGCCAATGCAAGCTCAGCGTTGAGGAACTGGCGCAGAAGTCTTATGTGAAAGAATACGAAAATGCATTTCACCGTAGATATGAATTATGAAGCTTATTGTAAGTTTGTGTGATTAGTTTGACTAAGACTACAGATAGTAGGGATGTACTGTTTCTCCCATGGCAGCGAATATGGGATGGCGTATGCTAAAGTACGATACATATCTTCTGAAGTTTAAATTTCGTATAACTGTTGCGAATAAGGATAGCACCTCGGGTCTTTAGTTGGGCCTTAAGTCCGACGCTTTGTTTGCAACAAGAAAGAAAGGGATTTTATATTTTGTGACGGTGTGCTATTGATGTGATGGACGTTGAAGCAATGTTGTCAACTAGGAGAGGGAGATTGCAGGACAACTTACATTTATTTATTTATTTATTTATTTATTTATTTATTTATTTATTTATTTATTTATTTGAACATACTATCGGCCCTTTACAGGGCCAAGATAGGAATGAGTACAATAACGTATTACATGCTGTACAACAACAAACACTAAACACACAGCAGTGCATATGATCAGGTATGCACAAACAATATTAAGAACAATTCGCGACACTTAGTGCATCAGCTTGTGGTACTCAGTACAACACTATAGGGTAACAAAAACTGAAATCGCCTGCAACTAAGAAGAGTATTGTTGAAGTTGGGCCCGAAATCGCTCGCAGTCTCTCGCGCTTACCACTCTCTCCGGCAGTTTATTCCATTCTCTCGCAGTTTGCAAAAAGAAAGAATATTTAAAACAATCCTTAGAAAATCTGCCTTCTTTCACGTACTTTGAATGTTTATTCCTTACTACCCGCGATGTTGTTTCGGTTATGCAGGGTTCCTTGTTTACCAGCACCGTATGATTCATAATGCCGTAAAAATAGGCTGAGAACACAGCCTCTTACCATTTGTGAGAACACATTGCAGTTGGAGGAGAGCTATTTAGTTGCGAGGGTGATGTAAAAGAAAAAAAAGACGGGATGATGACATTGCCCATGGAAGCAGCTGGAGACGAAGAGCAAGTCAGCGCAATCAGGGCTCCTTCTTTTTCATCCTTATTCGCGATAACGGCATCAGCAGGAGTTGCGGCAGGGCCTGCACCACGCAGCAACTGGCGCGTGTAGACGGGCCTCAGTATGTGCGGCGCTCCCCAGAGTCCGAGTTGTTGGAACGAGTTTTGTTCGGGCGGCGTCCCGGATGATGAC